>NC_085141.1:46792816-47092816 GCF_024139115.2 Armigeres subalbatus | reverse complement strand
AGGAATTTCCTCATGAATTTCCTAAAAACAAATTTAGTGAGGGGTTTCTAGATAAGGAGAAATTACAATTACATGAGAAAATTTTTCGAACGATTTTCAGAGGAATTTGTGGATAACTTTCCGGAGGAATTTAGAAGTTCCCAGGGAAGCTGCTAGAAGGGTTTCAAGGAGAATTCTAGAGCCCGATGTTTTTCGAATTATTTGCCCCAACCTGCCCCCTCTGGCAACGCCCTGGTATCATTCCCATCATTGCTTTGTGAAATCATAAAGTTTGAGGTGTCGCACGACCTATTTTGAATCAATTTAGAAAATGGCCATTCCGTACTCCGTAGGTCCTCCGGATTGGGGCTGGAATAAATCCGAGTGGGCCAGGAACCCTAAAAATATCATTCTCATCATTGCTTTGTAAAATCATGAAGTTTGAGGTGTCGCACGACCTATTTTGAATCAATTTAGAAAATGGTCATTCCGTTGGTCCCCGGATTATGACCGATGTGGTCGGATTGAGTCTGAGTGGGCCAGGAACCCCAAAAATATCATTCCCATCATTGCTTTGTAAAATCACGAAGTTTGAGGTGTCGCACGACCTGTTTTGACCTAAAATTGTAAAGGGCCACTTATTCCGGGGACAACATACCCAACGAAATCTGGAATATATCTGGAACCGTACTGTGGATAGCCTCGAAACAAGTCTAAATCGAAAATTGGGATCCATCCGGATGGAATGCAACTTGTTGCGAAAGAATCGGTCAAGAAATGCGATTTTTACAGAAGTATAGATTTTTGAAAGACCTTAAAAACAGACGTTGGGGACGGAAAGGTTAAGAAGCAAAAACTCATTGAAATTTGGAACTGCATTCAACTTCCTGAGTTCTCGACATCAACCAAAAAACTACCGGCAGGAAAAATATATTCTTTGGCGCAATCATCAAGTTTCACTTAAGAAGCAAAAACTCATTGAAATTTGGAACTGCATTCAACTTCACTAAACCAAGAGTTCGCGACATCAACTAAAAAACTACCAGCAGGAAAAATATATTCTTTGGCGCAATCATCAAGTTTCACTTAAGAAGCAAAAGCTCATTGAAATTTGGAACTGCATTCAACTTCACTAAACCCTGAGTTCTCGACATCAACCAAAAAACTACCAGCAGGAAACATATATTCTTTGGCGCAATCATCAAGTTTCACTTAAGAAGCAAAAACTCATTGAAATTTGGAACTGCATTCAACTTCACTAAACCAAGAGTTCGCGACATCAACCAAAAAACTACCAGCAGGAAAAATATATTCTTTGGCGCAATCATCAAGTTTCACTTAAGAAGCAAAAACTCATTGAAATTTGGAACTGCATTCAACTTCACTAAACCCTGAGTTCTCGACATCAACCAAAAAACTACCAACAGGAAAAATATATTCTTTGGCGCAATCATCAAGTTTCACTTAAGAAGCAAAAACTCATTGAAATTTGGAACTGCATTCAACTTCACTAAACCCTGAGTTCTCGACATCAACCAAAAAACTACCAGCAGGAAAAATATATTCTTTGGCGCAATCATCAAGTTTCACTTAAGAAGCAACAACTCATTGAAGTTTGGAACAGCATTTCACTTCACTAAACCAAGAGTTTTCGACATCAACCAAAAAACTACCAGCAGGAAAAATATATTCTTTGGCGCAATCATCAAGTTTCACTTAAGCAAAAACTCATTGAAATTTGGAACTGCATTCAACTTCACTAAACCCTGAGTTTTCGACATCAACCAAAAAACTACCAGCAGGAAAAATATATTCTTTGGCGCAATCATCAAGTTTCACTTAAGAAGCAAAAACTCATTGAAATTTGGAACTGCATTCAACTTCACTAAATCCTGAGTTCTCGACATCAACCAAAAAACTACCAACAGGAAAAATATATTCTTTGGCGCAATCATCAAGTTTCACTTAAGAAGCAAAAACTCATTGAAATTTGGAACTGCATTCAACTTCACTAAACCCTGAGTTCTCGACATCAACCAAAAAACTACCAGCAGGAAAAATATATTCTTTGGCGCAATCATCTTAAGAAGCAAAAGCTCATTGAAATTTGGAACTGCATTCAACTTCACTAAACCCTGAGTTTTCGACATCAACCAAAAAACTACCGCCAGGAAAAATATATTCTTTGGCGCAATCATCAAGTTTCACTTAAGAAGCAAAAACTCATTGAAATTTGGAACTGCATTCAACTTCACTAAACCCTGAGTTCCCGACATCAACCAAAAAACTACCAGCAGGAAAAATATATTCTTTGGCGCAATCATCTTAAGAAGCAAAAGCTCATTGAAATTTGGAACTGCATTCAACTTCACTAAACCCTGAGTTCTCGACATCAACCAAAAAACTACCAGCAGGAAAAATATATTCTTTGGCGCAATCATCAAGTTTCACTTAAGAAGCAAAAACTCATTGAAATTTGGAACTGCATTCAACTTCACTAAATCCTGAGTTCTCGACATCAACCAAAAAACTACCAGCAGGAAAAATATATTCTTTGGCGCAATCATCAAGTTTCACTTAAGAAGCAAAAACTCATTGAAATTTGGAACTGCATTCAACTTCACTAAACCCTGAGTTCCCGACATCAACCAAAAAACTACCAGCAGGAAAAATATATTCTTTGGCGCAATCATCTTAAGAAGCAAAAGCTCATTGAAATTTGGAACTGCATTCAACTTCACTAAACCCTGAGTTCTCGACATCAACCAAAAAACTACCAGCAGGAAAAATATATTCTTTGGCGCAATCATCAAGTTTCACTTAAGAAGCAAAAACTCATTGAAATTTGGAACTGCATTCAACATCACTAAACCCTGAGTTCTCGACATCAACCAAAAAACTACCAGCAGGAAAAATATATTCTTTGGCGCAATCATCAAGTTTCACTTAAGAAGCAAAACTCATTGAAATTTGGAACTGCATTCAACTTCACTAAACCCTGAGTTCTCGACATCAACCAAAAACTACCAGCAGGAAAAATATATTCTTTGGCGCAATCATCAAGTTTCACTTAAGAAGCAAAAACTCATTGAAATTTGGAACTGCATTCAACTTCACTAAACCCAGAGTTCTCGAAATCAACCAAAAACTACCAGCAGGAAAAATATATTCTTTGGCGCAATCATCAGTTTCACTTAAGAAGCAAAAACTCATTGAAATTTGGAACTGCATTCAACTTCACTAAACCCTGAGTTCTCGACATCAACCAAAAACTACCAGCAGGAAAAATATATTCTTTGGCGCAATCAGCAAGTTCCCCTTAAGAAGCAAAAACTCATTGAAATTTGGAACTGCATTCAACTTCACTAAACCCTGAGTTCTCGACATCAACCAAAAACTTACCAGCAGGAAAAATATATTCTTTGGCGCAATCATCAAGTTTCACTTAAGAAGCAAAACTCATTGAAATTTGGAACTGCATTCAACTTCACTAAACCCTGAGTTCTCGACATCAACCAAAAACTACCAGCAGGAAAAATATATTCTTTGGCGCAATCATCTTAAGAAGCAAAAGCTCATTGAAATTTGGAACTGCATTCAACTTCACTAAACCCTGAGTTCTCGACATCAACCAAAAACTACCAGCAGGAAAAATATATTCTTTGGCGCAATCATCAAGTTTCACTTAAGCAAAAACTCATTGAAATTTGGAACTGCATTCAACTTCACTAAACCCTGAGTTCTCGACATCAACCAAAAAACTACCAGCAGGAAAAATATATTCTTTGGCGCAATCATCATAAGAAGCAAAAGCACATTGAAATTTGGAACTGCATTCAACTTCACTAAACCCTGAGTTCTCGACATCAACCAAAAACTACCAGCAGGAAAATATATTCTTTGGCGCAATCATCAAGTTTCACTTAAGAAGCAAAACTCATTGAAATTTGGAACTGCATTCAACTTCACTAAACCCTGTGTTCTCGACACCAACCCAACAGCTACCTGCAGGAATAATCTATTCTTTGGCGCAATCATCAAGTTTCACTTAAGAAGCAAAAGCTCATTGAAATTTGGAACTGCATTCAACTTCACTAAACCCTGAGTTCTCGACATCAACCAAAAAACTACCAGCAGGAAAAATATATTCGTTGGCGCAATCATCAAGTTTCACTTAAGAAGCAACAACTGATTGAAGTTTGAAACAGCATTTCACTTCAATAAACCAAGAGTTTTCGACATCAACCAAAAAACTACCAGCAGGAAAAATATATTCGTTGGCGCAATCATCAAGTTTCACTTAAGAAGCAAAACTCATTGAAATTTGGAACTGCATTCAACTTCACTAAACCCTGAGTTCTCGACATCAACCAAAAACTACCAGCAGGAAAATATATTCTTTGGCGCAATCATCAAGTTTCACTTAAGAAGCAAAAACTCATTGAAATTTGGAACTGCATTCAACTTCACTAAACCCTGAGTTCTCGACATCAACCAAAAACTACCAGCAGGAAAATATATTCTTTGGCGCAATCATCAAGTTTCACTTAGAAGCAAAAACTCATTGAAATTTGGAACTGCATTCAACTTCACTAAACCCTGAGTTCTCGACATCAACCAAAAACTACCATATATTCTTTGCAATCATCAACTTAGCAAAAGCTCATTGAAATTTGGAACTGCATTCAACTTCACTAAACCCTGAGTTCTCGACATCAACCAAAAAACTACCAGCAGGAAAAATATATTCTTTGGCGCAATCATCAAGTTTCACTTAAGAAGCAAAAACTCATTGAAATTTGGAACTGCATTCAACTTCACTAAACCCTGAGTTCTCGACATCAACCAAAAAACTACCAGCAGGAAAAATATATTCTTTGGCGCAATCATCTTAAGAAGCAAAGCTCATTGAAATTTGGAACTGCATTCAACTTCACTAAACCCTGAGTTCTCGACATCAACCAAAAAACTACCAGCAGGAAAAATATATTCTTTGGCGCAATCATCAAGTTTCACTTAAGAAGCAAAAACTCATTGAAATTTGGAACTGCATTCAACTCCACTAAACCCTGAGTTCTCGACATCAACCAAAAAACTACCAGCAGGAAAAATATATTCTTTGGCACCAATCATCAAGTTTCTTAGAAGCAAAAGCTCATTGAAATTTGGAACTGCATTCAACTTCACTAAGCCCTGAGTTCTCGACATCAACCAAAAAACTACCAGCAGGAAAAATATATTCTTTGGCGCAATCATCAAGTTTCACTTAAGCAAAAACTCATTGAAATTTGGAACTGCATTCAACTTCACTAAACCCTGAGTTTTCGACATCAACCAAAAAACTACCAGCAGGAAAAATATATTCTTTGGCGCAATCATCAAGTTTCACTTAAGAAGCAAAAACTCATTGAAATTTGGAACTGCATTCAACTTCACTAAATCCTGAGTTCTCGACATCAACCAAAAAACTACCAGCAGGAAAAATATATTCTTTGGCGCAATCATCTTAAGAAGCAAAAGCTCATTGAAATTTGGAACTGCATTCAACTTCACTAAACCCTGAGTTTTCGACATCAACCAAAAAACTACCAGCTGGAAAAATATATTCTTTGGCGCAATCATCAAGTTTCACTTAAGAAGCAAAAACTCATTGAAATTTGGAACTGCATTCAACTTCACTAAATCCTGAGTTCTCGACATCAACCAAAAAACTACCAGCAGGAAAAATATATTCTTTGGCGCAATCATCTTAAGAAGCAAAAGCTCATTGAAATTTGGAACTGCATTCAACTTCACTAAACCCTGAGTTTTCGACATCAACCAAAAAACTACCAGCTGGAAAAATATATTCTTTGGCGCAATCATCAAGTTTCACTTAAGAAGCAAAAACTCATTGAAATTTGGAACTGCATTCAACTTCACTAAACCCTGAGTTCCCGACATCAACCAAAAAACTACCAGCAGGAAAAATATATTCTTTGGCGCAATCATCTTAAGAAGCAAAAGCTCATTGAAATTTGGAACTGCATTCAACTTCACTAAACCCTGAGTTCTCGACATCAACCAAAAAACTACCAGCAGGAAAAATATATTCTTTGGCGCAATCATCAAGTTTCACTTAAGAAGCAAAACTCATTGAAATTTGGAACTGCATTCAACTTCACTAAACCCTGAGTTCTCGACATCAACCAAAAACTACCAGCAGGAAAAATATATTCTTTGGCGCAATCATCAAGTTTCACTTAAGAAGCAAAACTCATTGAAATTTGGAACTGCATTCAACTTCACTAAACCCTGAGTTCTCGACATCAACCAAAAAACTACCAGCAGGAAAAATATATTCTTTGGCGCAATCATCAAGTTTCACTTAAGAAGCAAAAACTCATTGAAATTTGGAACTGCATTCAACTTCACTAAACCCTGAGTTCTCGACATCAACCAAAAAACTACCAGCAGGAAAAATATATTCTTTGGCGCAATCATCAAGTTTCACTTAAGAAGCAAAAACTCATTGAAATTTGGAACTGCATTCAACTTCCTGAGTTCTCGACATCAACCAAAAAACTACCGGCAGGAAAAATATATTCTTTGGCGCAATCATCAAGTTTCACTTAAGAAGCAAAAACTCATTGAAATTTGGAACTGCATTCAACTTCACTAAACCCTGAGTTCCCGACATCAACCAAAAAACTACCAGCAGGAAAAATATATTCTTTGGCGCAATCATCTTAAGAAGCAAAAGCTCATTGAAATTTGGAACTGCATTCAACTTCACTAAACCCTGAGTTCTCGACATCAACCAAAAAACTACCAGCAGGAAAAATATATTCTTTGGCGCAATCATCAAGTTTCACTTAAGAAGCAAAAACTCATTGAAATTTGGAACTGCATTCAACATCACTAAACCCTGAGTTCTCGACATCAACCAAAAAACTACCAGCAGGAAAAATATATTCTTTGGCGCAATCATCAAGTTTCACTTAAGAAGCAAAACTCATTGAAATTTGGAACTGCATTCAACTTCACTAAACCCTGAGTTCTCGACATCAACCAAAAAACTACCAGCAGGAAAAATATATTCTTTGGCGCAATCATCAAGTTTCACTTAAGAAGCAAAAACTCATTGAAATTTGGAACTGCATTCAACTTCACTAAACCCTGAGTTCTCGACATCAACCAAAAAACTACCAGCAGGAAAAATATATTCTTTGGCGCAATCATCTTAAGAAGCAAAAGCTCATTGAAATTTGGAACTGCATTCAACTTCACTAAACCCTGAGTTCTCGACATCAACCAAAAAACTACCAGCAGGAAAAATATATTCTTTGGCGCAATCATCCAGATTCACCTAAGAAGCAACAACACATTGAAATTTGGAAATGCATTCAACTTCACTAAAACCTGCGTTCTCGACATCAACCAAAGATCTAGCAGCTGGAAAAATATGTTCTTTGGCGCGATCATCTTAAGAAGCAAAAGCTCATTGAAATTTGGAACTGCATTCAACTTCACTAAACCCTGAGTTCTCGACATCAACCAAAAAACTACCAGCAGGAAAAATATATTCTTTGGCGCAATCATCAAGTTTCACTTAAGAAGCAAAAACTCATTGAAATTTGGAACTGCATTCAACTCCACTAAACCCTGAGTTCTCGACATCAACCAAAAAACTACCAGCAGGAAAAATATATTCTTTGGCGCAATCATCAAGTTTCACTTAAGAAGCAAAAACTCATTGAAATTTGGAACTGCATTCAACTTCACTAAACCCTGAGTTCTCGACATCAACCAAAAAACTACCAGCAGGAAAAATATATTCTTTGGCGCAATCATCTTAAGAAGCAAAAGCTCATTGAAATTTGGAACTGCATTCAACTTCACTAAACCCTGAGTTCTCGACATCAACCAAAAAACTACCAGCAGGAAAAATATATTCTTTGGCGCAATCATCAAGTTTCACTTAAGAAGCAAAAACTCATTGAAATTTGGAACTGCATTCAACTTCACTAAACCCTGAGTTCTCGACATCAACCAAAAAACTACCAGCAGGAAAAATATATTCTTTGGCGCAATCATCTTAAGAAGCAAAGCTCATTGAAATTTGGAACTGCATTCAACTTCACTAAACCCTGAGTTCTCGACATCAACCAAAAACTACCAGCAGGAAAAATATATTCTTTGGCGCAATCATCAAGTTTCACTTAAGAAGCAAAAACTCATTGAAATTTGGAACTGCATTCAACTCCACTAAAACCCTGAGTTCTCGACATCAACCAAAAACTACCAGCAGGAAAATATATTCTTTGGCGCAATCATCTTAAAGAAGCAAAAGCTCATTGAAATTTGGAACTGCATTCAACTTCACTAAACCCTGAGTTCTCGACATCAACCAAAAACTACCAGCAGGAAAAATATATTCTTTGGCGCAATCATCAAGTTTCACTTAAGAAGCAAAACTCATTGAAATTTGGAACTGCATTCAACTTCACTAAACCCTGAGTTCTCGACATCAACCAAAAACTACCAGCAGGAAAAATATATTCTTTGGCGCAATCATCAAGTTTCACTTAAGAAGCAAAAACTCATTGAAATTTGGAACTGCATTCAACTTCACTAAACCCTGAGTTCTCGACATCAACCAAAAACTACCAGCAGGAAAATATATTCTTTGGCGCAATCATCAAGTTTCACTTAAGAAGCAAAACTCATTGAAATTTGGAACTGCATTCAACTTCCTGAGTTCTCGACATCAACCAAAAACTACCAGCAGGAAAAATATATTCTTTGGCGCAATCATCAAGTTTCACTTAAGAAGCAAAAACTCATTGAAATTTGGAACTGCATTCAACTTCACTAAACCCTGAGTTCTCGACATCAACCAAAAAACTACCAGCAGGAAAAATATATTCTTTGGCGCAATCATCTTAAGAAGCAAAAGCTCATTGAAATTTGGAACTGCATTCAACTTCACTAAACCCTGAGTTCTCGACATCAACCAAAAAACTACCAGCAGGAAAAATATATTCTTTGGCGCAATCATCAAGTTTCACTTAAGAAGCAAAAACTCATTGAAATTTGGAACTGCATTCAACATCACTAAACCCTGAGTTCTCGACATCAACCAAAAAACTACCAGCAGGAAAAATATATTCTTTGGCGCAATCATCAAGTTTCACTTAAGAAGCAAAAACTCATTGAAATTTGGAACTGCATTCAACTTCACTAAACCCTGAGTTCTCGACATCAACCAAAAAACTACCAGCAGGAAAAATATATTCTTTGGCGCAATCATCAAGTTTCACTTAAGAAGCCAACACTCATTGAAATTTGGAACTGCATTCAACTTCACTAAACCCTGAGTTCTCGACATCAACCAAAAAACTACCAGCAGGAAAAATATATTCTTTGGCGCAATCATCTTAAGAAGCAAAAGCTCATTGAAATTTGGAACTGCATTCAACTTCACTAAACCCTGAGTTCTCGACATCAACCAAAAAACTACCAGCAGGAAAAATATATTCTTTGGCGCAATCATCAAGTTTCACTTAAGAAGCAAAAACTCATTGAAATTTGGAACTGCATTCAACTTCACTAAACCCTGAGTTCTCGACATCAACCAAAAAACTACCAGCAGGAAAAATATATTCTTTGGCGCAATCATCTTAAGAAGCAAAAGCTCATTGAAATTTGGAACTGCATTCAACTTCACTAAACCCTGAGTTCTCGACATCAACCAAAAAACTACCAGCAGGAAAAATATATTCTTTGGCGCAATCATCAAGTTTCACTTAAGAAGCAAAAACTCATTGAAATTTGGAACTGCATTCAACTCCACTAAACCCTGAGTTCTCGACATCAACCAAAAAACTACCAACAGGAAAAATATATTCTTTGGCGCAATCATCAAGTTTCACTTAAGAAGCAAAAACTCATTGAAATTTGGAACTGCATTCAACTTCACTAAACCCTGAGTTCTCGACATCAACCAAAAAACTACCAGCAGGAAAAATATATTCTTTGGCGCAATCATCTTAAGAAGCAAAAGCTCATTGAAATTTGGAACTGCATTCAACTTCACTAAACCCTGAGTTCTCGACATCAACCAAAACACTACCAGCAGGAAAAATATATTCTTTGGCGCAATCATCAAGTTTCACTTAAGAAGCAAAACTCATTGAAATTTGGAACTGCATTCAACTTCACTAAACCCTGAGTTCTCGACATCAACCAAAAAACTACCAGCAGGAAAAATATATTCTTTGGCGCAATCATCTTAAGAAGCAAAAGCTCATTGAAATTTGGAACTGCATTCAACTTCACTAAACCCTGAGTTCTCGACATCAACCAAAAAACTACCAGCAGGAAAAATATATTCTTTGGCGCAATCATCAAGTTTCACTTAAGAAGCAAAAACTCATTGAAATTTGGAACTGCATTCAACTCCACTAAACCCTGAGTTCTCGACATCAACCAAAAAACTACCAGCAGGAAAAATATATTCTTTGGCGCAATCATCTTAAGAAGCAAAAGCTCATTGAAATTTGGAACTGCATTCAACTTCACTAAGCCCTGAGTTCTCGACATCAACCAAAAAACTACCAGCAGGAAAAATATATTCTTTGGCGCAATCATCAAGTTTCACTTAAGCAAAAACTCATTGAAATTTGGAACTGCATTCAACTTCACTAAACCCTGAGTTTTCGACATCAACCAAAAACTACCAGCAGGAAAAATATATTCTTTGGCGCAATCATCAAGTTTCACTTAAGAAGCAAAAACTCATTGAAATTTGGAACTGCATTCAACTCCACTAAACCCTGAGTTCTCGACATCAACCAAAAAACTACCAGCAGGAAAAATATATTCTTTGGCGCAATCATCTTAAGAAGCAAAAGCTCATTGAAATTTGGAACTGCATTCAACTTCACTAAGCCCTGAGTTCTCGACATCAACCAAAAAACTACCAGCAGGAAAAATATATTCTTTGGCGCAATCATCAAGTTTCACTTAAGCAAAAACTCATTGAAATTTGGAACTGCATTCAACTTCACTAAACCCTGAGTTTTCGACATCAACCAAAAAACTACCAGCAGGAAAAATATATTCTTTGGCGCAATCATCAAGTTTCACTTAAGAAGCAAAAACTCATTGAAATTTGGAACTGCATTCAACTCCACTAAACCCTGAGTTTTCGACATCAACCAAAAAACTACCAGCAGGAAAAATATATTCTTTGGCGCAATCATCAAGTTTCACTTAAGAAGCAAAAACTCATTGAAATTTGGAACTGCATTCAACTCCACTAAACCCTGAGTTTTCGACATCAACCAAAAAACTACCAGCAGGAAAAATATATTCTTTGGCGCAATCATCAAGTTTCACTTAAGAAGCAAAAACTCATTGAAATTTGGAACTGCATTCAACTTCACTAAATCCTGAGTTCTCGACATCAACCAAAAAACTACCAGCAGGAAAAATATATTCTTTGGCGCAATCATCTTAAGAAGCAAAAGCTCATTGAAATTTGGAACTGCATTCAACTTCACTAAGCCCTGAGTTCTCGACATCAACCAAAAAACTACCAGCAGGAAAAATATATTCTTTGGCGCAATCATCTTAAGAAGCAAAAGCTCATTGAAATTTGGAACTGCATTCAACTTCACTAAGCCCTGAGTTCTCGACATCAACCAAAAAACTACCAGCAGGAAAAATATATTCTTTGGCGCAATCATCAAGTTTCACTTAAGAAGCAAAAACTCATTGAAATTTGGAACTGCATTCAACTCCACTAAACCCTGAGTTTTCGACATCAACCAAAAAACTACCAGCAGGAAAAATATATTCTTTGGCGCAATCATCAAGTTTCACTTAAGAAGCAAAAACTCATTGAAATTTGGAACTGCATTCAACTTCCTGAGTTCTCGACATCAACCAAAAAACTACCGGCAGGAAAAATATATTCTTTGGCGCAATCATCAAGTTTCACTTAAGAAGCAAAAACTCATTGAAATTTGGAACTGCATTCAACTTCACTAAACCCTGAGTTCTCGACATCAACCAAAAAACTACCAACAGGAAAAATATATTCTTTGGCGCAATCATCAAGTTTCACTTAAGAAGCAAAAACTCATTGAAATTTGGAACTGCATTCAACTTCACTAAACCAAGAGTTCGCGACATCAACTAAAAAACTACCAGCAGGAAAAATATATTCTTTGGCGCAATCATCAAGTTTCACTTAAGAAGCAAAAACTCATTGAAATTTGGAACTGCATTCAACTTCACTAAACCCTGAGTTCTCGACATCAACCAAAAAACTACCAGCAGGAAAAATATATTCTTTGGCGCAATCATCTTAAGAAGCAAAAGCTCATTGAAATTTGGAACTGCATTCAACTTCACTGAACCCTGAGTTCTCGACATCAACCAAAAAACTACCAGCAGGAAAAATATATTCTTTGGCGCAATCATCAAGTTTCACTTAAGAAGCAACAACTCATTGAAGTTTGGAACTGCATTCAACTTCACTAAACCCTGAGTTCTCGACATCAACCAAAAAACTACCAGCAGGAAAAATATATTCTTTGGCGCAATCATCAAGTTTCACTTAAGAAGCAACAACTCATTGAAGTTTGGAACTGCATTCAACTTCACTAAACCCTGAGTTCTCGACATCAACCAAAAAACTACCAGCAGGAAAAATATATTCTTTGGCGCAATCATCAAGTTTCACTTAAGAAGCAACAACTCATTGAAGTTTGGAACAGCATTTCACTTCACTAAACCAAGAGTTCTCGACATCAACCAAAAAACTACCAGCAGGAAAAATATATTCTTTGGCGCAATCATCAAGTTTCACTTAAGCAAAAACTCATTGAAATTTGGAACTGCATTCAACTTCACTAAACCCTGAGTTTTCGACATCAACCAAAAAACTACCAGCAGGAAAAATATATTCTTTGGCGCAATCATCAAGTTTCACTTAAGAAGCAAAAACTCATTGAAATTTGGAACTGCATTCAACTTCACTAAACCCTGAGTTCTCGACATCAACCAAAAATCTATTCTTTGGCGCAATCATCAAGTTTCATTTAAAACGCGAGAACCAAAACGCGTTGATACAGTTATCGTAAAGTTAGCTTAATGTGCTGAGTTTATTCATAAATCTGTAGGTACATTTATTACTACTTCATACACTGCTTTGTAAACGACATAATTTGGAAAAATATCTTCTAGAAACTTAGTCTAATTGGAACGTAATGGAATAAAGGTATTAACAAATTATTGTACATATTTAATTCATCACTGTTGTCAATTTTGTTTTATGTATATAATTCTCTTAAATATTGCTTTATAGTAATTTCAATATTTCAATGCATGACTGTGATCTCAGCAGGAAAAATTTGAATTTTGTGAAGCCAGCAGGAAAAAAATTAAGCTTTCGAAAGCTCTAGAGCTTCAAATGTCACATGTAGATGGCGCCACCATGGAAGTCGAAAAATTTTACCCACTCGATTTTTTTTCCTGCTCGTTTAACACCAGCGTTAAGTAGCTGGAAGCGGACCAAACCCATTCTTTGGGAAAATCTTCGATGTATTCCAACTGGCGGGCGGTTTGTTTCCGAGAACCGAAGCGCGTCACGCCGTACACAGTGGTCATGACAGTTTTTTTTATAACTTTCCGTTGTATGCGACCTTCAAGGATCTGTGCAACTTTCACGCCATTCTCAGAATCTTTGGCACGATTTTCTTCTACTAAGGCAGCTACCGCACTGTATACATCCTGGGGTACATGAGAAGGGGCGAGATTAACGCTCTTTGCTCTAACCGTAGCGTGGGGCCCTCCTTAGCCGTGTGGTAAGACGCGCGGCTACAAAGCAAGACCATGCTGAGGGTGGCTGGGTTCGATTCCCGGTGCCGGTCTAGGCAATTTTCGGATTGGAAATTGTCTCGATTTCCCTGGGCATAAAGTATCATCGTGTTAGCCTCGTGATATACGAATGCAAAAATGGTTAATAACTGTGGAAGTGCTTAATGAACACTAAGCTGCGAGGCGGCTCTGTCCCAGTGTGGGGATGTAATGCCAATAAGAAGCTCCAACCGTATCTCGACCCAACGCTGCATAGTGCTGTAGACCATTGCACGAACCATCTTGATGGATAGGGAAGCCACTCATGAATTTTGCTGGATCAGGGCATCGAAGCACCTTTGCAACTTCTATGAAGCATCCCAAAGTTTGCCACGGTTCGTCAGATGTACTTCCCCACATTCGACCGGTCAAGGGTCGATCAGCAGAATCTAAAATATCGTCCATTATTTCGTCTGCGTACTTCAAACGATCCTCAACTGACACTCGCTTCTTCAATCCGGTTAGGTTGATGCAATGCAACTTCAACCATTTAAAGTTTAAATGGTTTAAAGCCATCTTGACCCAAGGGCTTCTTTTGGTGAAAGATCATCAAACTGCGAGCCAGATCGTGTCCCAAATGGTTCAAATGGGGTGGAATCGGGTATACTCTTCCACGAAAATCTATGTTTTGCGGAAGCCAAAATACTTTGTCCCGGAAATGGTTGGCCAATGATAGCCGGTACAGTGCATCGCACCACAAGCTGTACGTACATGTCTCCTTCCTTCCGCCGATGCGTCATCTTTTGGCGCATCATTTTAAAACGATCGTAGCCGGTCATTTCATTTCGCGGTATGGTTTCAACAATTCCAGGAAGCGCACTCAGTGGTTCCGGAATATCGAGTTTAGCATTGCCTCCATTGTTGAACACCTCCAGAATTATATTCAAAACTTCCTCGTGGATTTTTTAAGGAATAGCAGCTAGTTAATTGAGTGCATCGAGCGTAGGGTACATATCTTGGGGATTTGCCTGGTTGATGCGTTCGGACTGTTGATGGGCTTGTTGAGGTAGCCGCAGCTCTGGGCCACGACGCTAACTGGATATCCAAACTGAATCCATCGTTCCTATTAGGTATAATGGACAAGTCTTTGCCACAGTTGTCTCGAGTTATCGCTACTGGTTTCTTCCGACAACACATCGCAATACAAACTGTAGATTTCACACGTCTTGTCCAACACTCCGCTTTTTCGTTTTTGCTCCACGTTATATCGAGACTCAACCTTGTAGCCAAGTTCTTTTTGCAGTTGCGATTGGACATAACTGAATGTATCTGATCCCTCGAGCAACATCTGGGCTTCATCCAAGATAATTTCGGTGAACTGTGCCACGCTCAGAACCTTGAGGTACGGAAACAGGTTGATGGCACGGTTAGATTTTGATTCTGTTACTGCTTTCAATGTGTTAAGATCCCGTTGGAATGTCAAAGTGATTTGTTTAGCCCAAACTTTCCAAAGCTCTTCAAGTTCTTTGCGCTAGAATTAAAAAACAAGTGTTTTAGAAATTGTTGGTTGGTAAAATAACCAATTTTAATGGTATGGGAGGTAATCTACAAACAATCCTCTATGAGGAAAGCTCGAAGCTCTGGATTGTTGAAAGTCACCTTCAATAGGTGTCACTACTTACGTATTGCTTAACTGTATCATTTGGGGTTTTGGATGCTCTTCACCGTTAGGTGCCCCTTCAATTCCAATTCCACTTGAGCTTTGCTAAATTCTTCCAGTTGGTCCCGCGTAAATCCTGCCTTCGGTTCCATTATTTCAGAACCAGCCACTTTAACATCTCCTCCACTGATGTGCCTTTCGTTGGGAGGCCTGACATTCTCGTTGAGTGAGTTCAATAGGTGATTGTCATACAGCAACTGTGGGGCAGTATAGTTAGGTTTGTACTCCGGCTTCAACTCACAGAACAAATTCAGCACAGTTTCCCGCTAATCGCGCACAAATTTGCTTTGGTTCAACACAGCGTCCATTGTGAATCCTTTGGCCTCCGCTTCCTTGAGATACGTTATCGAATCTGCCTTCACGTCATCAGTGGTTTCCAATCTACCAAGACACTCGACAATGGCAGCATATGTTTGAGGCGTTGGTTCAATATTATCCTCTTTCAGAATCATCAAAATATGTTTTATTTTTAAAACATTGCCATTCTCAGCGTAACCATGTAACAGAAGGTTATATATTCCAATATCTGAAACTTTGCGTTTTCGTTTATGCCTGTAATTGAGCACGGTTGCGTAGGCACGATTGATCATCCCATTGGCGAGACAAATGTCCAAATAGGCTGACAATGTTACGTGGAAGCTTTTGTCTCGAGCCAACAGTTCTATTTCTGGATTCTTGTAATACTTTGATGAGAATTTTTTTTCTTTGTTCTGAGATTGTTTGCCTTTCTTTGATTTTTTGGTTTTTGAGCGCTGGACAGTTCAAGCATCTCTTCTTCGATTAAAGTCTCGTTAGCGTCTAAAAATTCTTCCTCTACCATATCCTCTGCAACGGCAGCATCTCGGAGGTAATAAATCAACAGTTGTTCAGTCAGCAGTCGTTTTTACTTATTCGTCGCCCGGAGAATCACCGTTAAAAAACATCACAACGTAGGGTCGAAAATTTGTGAATTGAATTCTTATGGTGATTTTCTTTCAGGAAGTTAATTGTTTCATTTTATTGTAAATAAATATATATTTATAAAAACAATTTAATAAACCGAAGTTAATTAATTAAATTTTCTTTAGATCGCGTAGTAACGCTTGACGGTTTTGCTACATCAACGGTCTTCTTTTCACACAGAGAGGGGTATATTCGTGGCAGCATTATATGTTTCATTCAACCTAATGCCGGAGTGGCCTCTGCAGTATATAACTGTCGTATCCATTCACCGGTCCATGGCTGTACCACAGAGAACAGACATAGATGCTCGAACAAAATTTCGTTAAAAACCTGTGTAAAGATTTAAATCGCACCTCAGCGCCGCCAACGCAGGCTGCCCGACATAAAAACTCAATCTCAATCTAAGTGATGGCGTTGGCATACACTACATAAACAATGTAGTGCTGCCACCTAGGAGCGAGCCTAGGCTCGATTCGGAATGAACACTAGCGCCAAAAAGTAAAATACGGCAAATTTTAACCATATTTATCAGCACACTAGCACCACGCAACGGGGGCATAACAACATACTTCAAAACGACCAGTACAAACTTTTACACAAGCACGCGAATGAAGATGAACGTCTGTTCTCTGTGGCTGTACGTCGCTAGCCAATCAGTCTACAAAGGGTCCGGAAATCATCTACCACCTGATCAATCCACCTTGTAAAATCCTCGAGGTTATACCTTTTGTTGACTTCAGTGAAACGGACGCTTCACGGAAACGGACACGCCTGTTAAGTCAGTAGATTTTGGTTTGACGTTCGGTGTCCTATAAGAGAAAAAAAATTGAATTAAATCCTTCTAACATTCAGAATAGAATGCTTCTGAGATTACGAAGGGATGCCTTCTGGAACTCCGAAGAGAATCTTTCTGGAATCGTAAAGAAAATTCTTTTCAGATTCCAAACCGAATTCTTCTGTCATCCGGAACGCAATCCTTGTGGGATTCCGAAGAGAAACCTAATTACAATGAAATTGATCTGAGATTCCGAACGGAATCCTGCGATTCCAAAAAGAATCCTTCTGAAATTCCAAAGCGAATCATTGTGAAATTCCAAAGGGAATTCTACGGCATTTTCAAGAAAATTCTTCTAGGATTCCAAAGAAAATAATTTTAGGATTTCGAAGAATTTTTATTGAAATTTCTAACGAAATCGTTCCGAATTTTTGAAAGGAAGAGTCCTTCTTGGATTCTGATGGTTTTTTTTTCTGATATTTAGAACGGATTCCTTCTGGGGTTCCAAAGAGAATCCTTCTAAGATTCCGAAGGAAATCCTTCTGGTATTCCGAAGGGAATCCTTCTGGGATTCAAAGGAATCTGTTTGGGATTCAGAAGATTTTTTTTCTATGATTCCAATGGAAATCGCTCTGGAACACCGAGGAAATTTTTTGTCAGAGTCCGAATGGAATCTTTATGGGATTCCGAGGTATCCAGTTTTCCGCGAGCGGTGATCTCCGCCAGCTTGCTTGAGTTCAGTCTCTGATTTGACGTGTCTGAGGTCAACTGCACCCACCGCTCCGAGGATTCTGACCAATGTTGCATATAAGAAGGTGCTGATTCAGTGAATTCAAGCCTTCTTATATACACCATTGATCAAAATGCTCGAATGGTGGGTGCAGTTGACCTCCAGAAACGTCAAATCAGAGACAAACCCGCAGGCAAGCTGGCGGCCATTGCCGCTCGCGGAAAACTGGATTGCTTCTGCGATTCCCAAGGTAAACCTTCTGGGATTCCGAAGGAAATCGTTTTTGGATTCCTCTGAAAAATATTCTTAAATTCCGAAAGGAATACATCACAGATTTCAAAGAGAATCCATCTGGAGTTAAAAACAGAATTCATCTGTGATTCTTTTTGGAATTCTACAAGAAATCCTTCTGGTATTCCGAAGAGATCCTTCTTGAGTTTCGATAAACATTCTTCTGAGGTTCCGAACGGAATCCTTCTGCGATTCAAATGAGAATCTTTCTTACTTACTTACGTATACTGTGATCTCAAAGGAATGCATAAGGGAATTGTTTTTTAGATTCCAAAAGGAATCCATTGAGATTCCAAAGAAAATCCTTCTGGGATTGCAAATGGAATCCGTCAGTGTTTTCTTCTGAGATGGTAAAGGGAATCTTTCTGGAATCGTAAAGAAAATTCTTCTCAGATTCCAAACCTAATCCTTCTGTCATTCGGAACGCAATCCTTGTGGGATTCCGAAGACAAACCATCAAAGATTTCGAAGGGATTCTTTCTTGGATTACAATGAAATTGATCTGAAATTCGAACAGAATCCTTCTACGATTCCAAAGAAAATCCCGCTGGGACTCCAGAAGGAATCCATCTGGAATTTTGAAAGGAATCCATGTAGGTATTCCAAAGAAAATCCTTTCCAAAAGGAATTTCAAGGGGAATCCTTTATGGATTGTAGAGGGAATCCTTTAGGGATTCCAGAGGGAATCCTTCAGGGATTCTAAAGGTAATCCTTTAGGGATTCCAATGATAATCCTTTAAGGAATCTTTTAGGGATTTCAAGGGAAAATCTATTAGGGATTCCATTCCACTAAAGCTCAAAATAATTTTCTCAACCCTTAGGGATTCCAGTGGGAATCCTTTAGGGATTCCAGTGGGAATCCTTTAGGGATTCCAAGAGGAATCCTTTAGGGATTCCAAGAGGAATCCTTTAGGGATTCCAAGGGGAATCCTTTAGGGATTCCAAGAGGAATCCTTTAGGGATTCCAAGAGGAATCCTTTAGGGATTCCAAGAGGAATCCTTTAGGGATTCCAGTTGAAATCCTTTAGGGATTTCAGAGGAAATCCTTTAGGGATTTCAGTGGAAATCCTTTAGTGATTTCAGTGCAAATCCTTTAGGGATTTCAGTGGAAATCCTTTAGGGATTCCAGGGCAAATCTATTAGGGATTGCATAGGGGAATCCTTTAGCGATTCCTTGAGGAATCCTTTTATGAATCCATGAAAAATCCTTTGTTGATTCCATGGGGAATCCTTCAGAGTTTTCATGGGGTATATTTTAGGGATGCAAATTAGAATGGATGTCATGAGGAATCCTTAAAGAATTTCATGTAGAATCCTTAAGATTCCATGAGAAACCTTTAGGATTTCAAGGAAATTCTTTTAGGGCTTCCATGGGGAATCTTTAATGAATGTTAAGATTCCATGAGGATTTCTTTAGGAATTCCATGGGAAAACATTTAGAGACTCCATGGAAAATCCTTTAGTTAATCAATAGAGACTGCTTCAAAAGGATTCCTCATAATATCCCTAGGTATTCCCCAAGAAATCTCTAAGGGATTCTCTACGAAATCCCTAAAGAATTTCGCATGGAATACCAAAAGGAATTCCCATAGAATTCCAAAAGTATTCTTTATGAAATCGCTACAAGATCCCCATGGAATCCTTGAAGCGAGCCCTCAAGGATTTTCCATGGAACTCCTAAAGGATTCCTCATGGAATCCTCGAAGGATTGCTAATCGAATCCCTAAAGCAATCTGAATCCCTAGTAGATTCCTCATCTAATGGATTCCAAATGGGATCGCTAAAAGAAAAAATCCCTGAAATATTCCTTAAGGAATCCCAAAAGAGTCTCCAAGGAATCCCTGAAGGATTTTCAATTGAATCCCCAAAGGATTTCCCATAGAATACCTGAAGTATTTCTAATAAATCGCTGAAGGAGTCCACATAGAATCGCTAAAACATGTCCATGGAATCCCTTAAAGAATTGCATATAATATAGAATGGAATCCGTAAACAATTCCTTATGAAATCCCTAAAAGATTTTCATGGAATCCCCAAAAAAAATCCCATTAGGATCCCTAAAAGAATCCCTCGTATAATCCGTTAAGGATTTCCTAAGGAATTCGTAAAGAATTCTTCATGGAATCCCTAAAAGGCTTCCTCGTGGAATCCCTAAAAGATCTTTCACGAAATCCCTAAGGGAATCGTAATGGAATCCCTAAAGGATTTCCCATGGAATCCCTGAAGCGAGCTCTCAAGGTTTTCTAATGGAATCCCTAAAGCATTCTCTATTGAAAGTATTCCTAATGGAATCCCTGAAGGAGTCCACATGGAATCCCTAAAATATTTACATGGAATCCCTAAAGGAATTCCCTGTGGAATACTTAAACGATTTTTATGTAATATCTAAAATATTACCATGGAAACCCTTAAAAATTTTTATTAGGATCACTAAAGGTTTCTCTGTGTAATCTCTTAAGGGTTCCCTATGGAATCCCTAAAAAAATCTTAATGAAATCTCTAAAGGACTCCTCATGGAATCCCTAATAGAATCCCCAAGGAATCCCTAAAGGAATCCCCATGGCATCTCTAAAGGATTCTCCATGTAACTCCTAAACGATTTCTCAAAATATTCCTAAAGGATTCCCCATGGAACCCCTAAAGGTTTTCTCATTTAAGAATATTAAAGAATTTTCCATCGAATCGCGAGCGAGTCTTCAAGGATTGTCATGGAATCCCTAAATGATTCCTCATAGAATCCCTAAATGATTCTTCATGGAATCCTTGAAGCACAGAGAAACAGACGTCTTACTGAAATCGTCTCACAAAATGCAATCGAAATCATCGTCACGGAATCATTATCGCCCAATTCTAAATTCACTGTGTTTGAACAAGCAGCAATCAGATGGCGGTCACAAACACAAGCGAAATCGATGAAGACGCCATCAGTAGCTGGATAGACCACACAAAATGAATCCACCATGTGAATGTATTAAGTGAGACTTAAGTTAAGAATTCTGTTTACTCTGTGCCTGAAGTATTCCTCAAGGAATCCCCAAATGAGTCTTCAAGGAATTCCTAATGAATTTTCCATGAAATCCCTAACGGATTTCCAGTAGAATATCTGAAGAATTCCTAATGGAATCGCTGAAGAAGTCCACATGGAATCTCTAAAATACTTCCATGGAATCCCTCAAAGATTCCCCATGGAATCTGTAAACTATTCTTTATCTTATGGATTCCCTAAAAGATTCCCAAATCCTATTCCTAAACGTTTCTTTGTAAAATCCCTTACACGGTTAGATCACTTTACCCATCAATGGGAACTCTGTTATTGTTGATACTATTTCACCATGAACAATTCACCCATTTTCTCACAAAAGTGCCTTTTCCCATTTTAATGGGTAGAGGCACTTTTACAAGAAAATGGGTAAATTTTTCACGGTGGGAATAATATCAACAATAACAGAGTACCCATTAATGGGTAAAGTGATCTAACCGTGTAAGGATTTCCTATGGAATCCTTAAAGAATTCTTCATGAAATCCCTAAATGATTCCTCATAGAATCCCTACAAGAATCCCCATGAAATACCTAAAGGAATCTCTAAAGGATTCCTCATAATATCTCTAAAGAATTCCTCACGGAATCCATTACTGATTATCCTTGAAATCTTCAAAGAATTCCTCATAGTTCGCCTTAAAAATCCTACTGAGATTCCTGAAGGATTCTCAACAAAATCTGTAAAGAATTCTCCATGAAATTTCTTAAAGGTCCCGGAAAGGGTTCGGAATTCTAAAAGGATTCTGTTCGTATTGCCTAAAGTATTTGGTTCGGAGCCCCGAATGGATTCGGTTCGAGATACGGTTCGGATTCCCAGAAGCATTCCAGAAACATTCCATTTGCAATCCCAACAATTTTTTATCGGAAAAGCAGGATTTCCAGAACTATTTTTTTTGCAATTCCAAAAAGATTTGGTTTGTAATCCTAGAAAAAATTGCAAGATCGTTTTCATTCAAAATACCAGAAGAATTCCGTTCAAAACCCCAGAAAACCATTAAAAAAAAGTCCAATCATTCCGTTCTGAATATGATCCGAACATTAACATAATTTATCGCATTCAAAGGATTTCATACGATATCTCAGAAAGATTCTCTTCACAATCAGACTGATTCACTCTATAGAATCGCAGAACGATTCTATTCAAATTTCTAGAAGGGTTCCGTTCAAACTTCTAAAAACATTTTCTTTTGAATGTTATCGTAAACCCAGAACTATTACGTTCGAAATTCCGGGACACCTTCTGTAATCCCAGAGGGATGCCGTTTCGAAATCATTCAAATGTTTGTAAAATCATAGACATCTGATTTAAAAGATGTCGTTTGGTATCCCAGGAGGAAATTAAAAAAAAAACATAAGAAATTCCATTCGATACCTAGGAAAGATTCTGTTTAGAACACTAGAAATATTTCGTTTGGAATCGAATATGTTTAAAAAATCATTCAAAGATCTAGCTAAGTTCTGACTTACGTTACATCCGGTACATCCTCTAGGAATTTCAAGACATCAATGCAACCGATCCTTTTCAATTGTGATTGCTTTAACCGGCTCATTCATCCCGGTATATTGCTCGGTAGAACATGTCGTGACTGTATTCAGGAAACCCATTCAGATTTTTCAATAGTTGTTTCAAAGTTACCGTGCATGTTGTTGTTGACTCTGAATAGAAATATGGGATAAAAATTAAACTCTTTCAAAATTTTCTATATATATGTATATAAAACTTACCAGAATAGATTATTACAAACTTTTATCAGCATTAAAAGTTGTAACTCGGAGAAAATGGTGTTTGATTTGAGGGGAATGGAAAGGTGAGATGCGCAGCAGGAAAAGTGAACGACCAGGAACACGACTTACAGTTCCTTTGTAGTTGGCATCGTAGTTATGAACCATTCAGAAATGAAGACACTGTAGAGGCCACTATAGTCTGAAGAAGTGAATAAAAATAAATATAACTATTTAAAATTAAATAGGGTAAAAGGATCAATAGTAGATCTTCTAGTAGCGGTATTTTGCACTTTATGTCTTAGGCGAGGAAGTTTCCAACATATTAAATGGAATGATGAATGACCATCATCATTATCATAAAAATATCTATGGGGTAATGAGGGCTTTGGCAGGTTTTGTTATATTATTGTCAGGGGGGTTTTTTATGACTGGTTTTTTTATGCTCAAATTTGGCCCGAACATTCTTTGCATATCAAAGAATATTGTGGCCAAATTTCATAAAAATCGGTCGACAAAAAACCCCCTGCCAATAATAGAACAAAACCTGCCAAAGCCGTCTGTTCCCTAATAAAAGTTTTACAAATACACGACGTTATTCTTCGAAATTGACATTTGAAAATCTGATTGTACTCACCCTGGGGGTCTATAATAGTTAATTGCTTTCCTATAATTGACTTTAAATTTGATTTCCATATTCCGTTTCGGGTTCTCTACTCACTAGAGAAATCGATGCAACGTGACGCTGCGCCCGGCAAACAAATTTTGGTCGTTCTTCGGAATCGCGGAGCAAATGATTGGCATGTCGTTCGACTGACCTACAGTAAACAAATTTTAAACCCAACGCAACCGGATCAGTGCGGGATCACTCAACTAGCTTTCGCAATATCGACCCTCAGCTTCGGCAGCGTTGCACAGGACTATTTGTTCGCCGAAATCCGTCTCGAAAAGACGGTCCTGTTTGTCAACACATAGTATTGCTTGTACCGCTGGCAGTTTCTGAACTGGCGTGGCAACGATCACTTCCGGTAGCATGTAAATGGCTGCAATTCATCGAAGCCTGTCAAGGGTTAGCACCGGACTTGATCTCTCGTTGTTTATTTTCTCGACCAGCAGAAACGTAAACAAACCGGTTTCAAGTTCGGTTTTACCCGAGTCAGCGTCATTGCTGCTTTAGTTTTGCGTCGGATTTGAATTGGCACTTTTGTATCCCGTAAGGATTTCCTTCGTTGCATGCTGTCCCATGGCCTGCAACGACTGCAAACTAAGTTGGGCACAGCAGGTGAATGACGTGGTGAAGAAGGTGTATAACACTCTGAGGACATTCATGCGATTTGTCTCTGTGCTCTCAAAACAAACAAAACGAAGGCTATAGTGCAAGCCGTAATAATGCCATTCTTCACCTGCTGCTATGTAATGTATACTACCCGGGTCTGTCTGCTGCGCTCAAAAAGCACCTCCATCGTTGCTTTAAGTCAGCTATCCGTTTCATCCACCGCCTTCGTCATCGAGACACGACTGCAGCATAACGGAAAGAAATTCTTGGGCACGATATACCGCCCAACTATACCGATTCCAGATTAGTGGCTTTATGAAAACGGCTATCGACGGAACGCTACCCGGATACGATCACAGCTGGAATGCATAAGAGGTGTCAACATCTCTCGACATCTCTGCTAGTGTATGGACCATCGTGTTGGAATAAGCTGCCAATGGTGAAGCGGGAAAGTCGGACATACGCCGTGAGGAGATGGCTGTAAATCAAGTGATCCAGATATATACAATTTATTTTTCCATCCTATTTTTTTGTTAATCCTACCTGTAAATTTCCAACACTTTTTCCTTGACCTGAAGCACATTGTAAATAAACCAGGCTATTGACATCCTATTGTTTAGCCTATCGCCAGATCGTAGCCAGGATGTCCCGGGCTATATTTTTTTTTCATACTGCGTTTCAATGATGACAGCGGTCTATGGCTATTGATGATGATGACACCGCGCTTGTCACCGGCTCGAAATAAACAGATTTTCGTAGATACTCAATAAAATTACAAACGCAAACCAAAATAATTTAATTATTGAAAACTGGAAAAGAAAAACAAAACTTTTGACAAACGTCGAGAAAAACAAAAACAAATTCATTTGTCAGTTATGCACGGTGAAAAGGATATGCTCAAAAGTTGACAGATTATAGCGTGTGACTTAGTGTCTTTTCAACTGTATACCTAGAACTCTACACACCGATGGAGACTTCAAGCGCAACACGCAAAAAATCCGAGTGTCTCGTCCCGGTTATTAGTTCCTGGTTAAGGGCTGTGACGCGCGTGTGCACTGGCAAAAAAACGACTCAGCCATGCTTTCGCTCATCTATTCTACTATCTATGGTGCAAGTTGCTTGCAGGTTGTCTGCAATGCTAATTTTATTTGCAAATCGCAATATTGTAGGGTGCTGTCATCAATACGATAAAAGATATTTTAGTTACTAGATAAAGATTGTCGCTTCGGTTCCCTTTGTTCTGCTGTCCGGAACATGTTGGGTACCAAGCTGTCAAATCGTATGGATTTTCCTTCTTTGACATTTAGCTCCCCTATCCTCGCCAGCAAAAGATGTTCCGGCCAGCGACGACAGCGACAATCTTTAATGCTGTCCAATGAGCAGCTCGAAGTACCTTTTGATATCGTAAGATTATCAGCGTTACGGACTTGTAGCACGATTGGCAATGCTGTTTGGTGTTTTCTGGCAATGATGTTTGATGTATTAAGGGGTACCATTTTTATTCGACGTACTTTTTTCCGGGACTTGTACAAAAACACAAAACCGTGCTAAATTCCACGACGAACTGTTTTTTCGCGCACGTATAAAACAAACAGTGTAAACATGTTTCCTCTCGTTCTTGCGCAACTACACTATCTGTCAAAGAAGATATGTTTTCGTCTGGGGAAATGATCGTTTAATAGCCTATTCAGATTACGATCTTTAACGAGATATTTGACATGATAATGAGAATCTTAATTTCAAAGTTCACTCATCTTATTTTCATTTCATTTCTGATTGTCAATTATCACTTCAAATACCTCGTTAAATGATCGTAATCTGAACAGGCCAACAGTTTTTTGATTGAAAAGATGAACTTTTAAATTTATACTGGAACCCGACGAAAAATAATTTTTCTCCAAAAGCAACACTTTCGATTTCGAAAAAAAAACTTTTATTTTCAAGAAAACTAGCTACTTTTTAAATAGAAAGCTCAAAATATTTGTAAAAATAATGTTTGTTTTTTTCTGTGTACTGTTCTCATCTGGAAAAATCTCAAATGAAAATCGCAATCATTCCTATCGTCAGAGAATGATTAACAGAAGTAAATTTACTTTTCTAATGCTGTGTTAAAAATCTGTACCAATCTGTACTTTTTGGTAAAAATCTGTAATCTGTACCGGTCAGAATCTGTACCAAAATTTGTTAAAAAATCTGTACCTTTCCAGATAAATCTGTACTTGTGGCAACACTGCTTGGTAGTGCGCTGGATTCGCCTAAAGATGCGCTAAACAACGAATCAATTAGTTTGACAAATAAAACTTCGGAAGAAAGTTCGGTTCGGAAGTCCCGACTTCCGAATTCTCGCTTAACTTTTCAAAAGGTCCTAAGTAACATTTTTTTCATGAATTAATTTGAATAGCGCAATCAACAGAACAACATGAAAGCTTTTGATTGCAGTACTCAAATTATTCTAACTTGGTGCTACGCCGACAATAAATCTCGGGAACTTTTTCAAATCGGCGTATGTAACATTTTGATCAAGCTGAGAAAATGAGCTTGGAAGTTTTCAGAATTTATTTTTATTCCTATTTAGAAACTAAACATTTTTATTGCAATTGAATACACCTCAACGATACATTATGAAAAGGTTCATCGTCACTGACCCTGAAATCTGCACTGTGTGTGAACATTTCAGTTATTTTGATAAAAATATATGTTACAACGTTCTGCAACAGATAAATCACATACGTCGTTTTGATACGTCAGCATGACCGAGGTCATGCTACTTTCGTCGAAATGTTACGCTGCTCCGTACGCTGCATTGTTGATACGTCGAAATGTTGCGTCAAGTTGAAACGTTTCACGCACATGCGACAAAAAAATTGCAACACTTACAACACGACGTAACAACATTTGCTGCAGAAAAACAACGTAAAATGTTTTTCTTAACGAAAATCATAATATTCATGCAACATGCTTAATTTTGAAATCAGTGATGCAAAAGTACAAGCAGACGCATGTTTTAAACTATTTAGTTGTTCGAAAAAACTTTTTAAAGTACATTTTCTGCTAAGCGGTGTATGTGCAATATTTTCAACAATGATGTTACACCGTTTTGAAAAAAATTGATTTACATTTTTAAAAACACATTTTCATGTAGCTTTGAAGATATACACATTTTTAGATGAATAGAGATGAGTGACGTTTAGCGCTCGCACACTAATGTGCAATTCGTCATGTGTAAAAACATGTTTGTTTTCCTTCTGCTCATAACCTCAAAAATGATCGGGTCATCACAATGATTTCAAAAATATATGGAAATATACTCATTTTTACCCAATCTTTGCTGAGTTGCACCATCTAGGAGTGTTTGTTTTCCTTTTATCGCCACTCACACATTCGGACGTGAGAATCTCAATTTAATGCCATATGCTGTTTGTTTACAATTTGCGACATACGCCGTTTTGAAAAAATACCCGAGAAATAATGTTTCCAAAAGTGCATTTGCACAAGATTCTATTGAGATTCTCACGTCTGAATGTGTGAGTGGCGATAAAAGGAAAACAAACACTCCTAGATGGTGCAACTCAGTAAAGATTGGGTAAAAATGAGTATATTTCCATATATTTTTTGACTCTTTTGAAATCATTGTGATGACCCTATCATTTTTGAGGTTATGAGCAGAAGGAAAACAAACATATATGTATACACTGAAAACAGCATTGTAGTAAAAAATACCATATTGATAGTTTAAATTAAATGCATAACACCAATTGATTTGTGCAGACTCCATACTGCATTTATTTCAACAATGTATGAGCAGTATTTTCTACCATAGCCACATAATAAACAAACAAATGACAAAATTACCACAGAACATGGTCAACCCAAACGGAAAATATAGTTAAAAATTGAACCATTTGTTGCATTTAAATTTGTAGTATATTTTACTGTATTTTTATGGGTAGCATATTTGTCAAACGAATTGAAATTGGTAAACAAACATAAAATTTTCATTCTTTATTTAGCCATTCTTGAATTGTAGCTTCAATCAGAATATGCTGATTATGGAGAACATAAGGGAAGATCCATAAAGTACGTCACGCAAAAAATGGCGATTTTCAACCCCCCCTCCCCCCTTCGTCACACTTTTTGTATTAAAACTCTAAAATTTTTGTATGAGTTGTCACACTGCTCGGAACCCCCCCTCCCCCCTAGGAGCGTGACGTACTTTGTGGATGGCCCCTAACGCACCCAAAATTTTCTAGATTTCCCAACATGTCAGATCTGATAGTGTTATTTTGCCGACATAACAGGTACAGGTACATAACAGTACATAAAGGTACAGCTGACGGGTGAGTTGCTGCTCTCGAGATCGCTCCAGCACAATCCTCACGTCTTTGTCCACCTCACGACTGAAAATGACGGTCGTTTGTCGCTCCTACGCTGGTGAACTCCAATGCCACCGTAGCTCTGTGTCTTTAAAAAGCTTAAATAAATTGATGGAAAAATGACAAAAAATGAATCTTACCATTTAAAGTATAAATAATCGATGAATTCAACTTCCAGTACGTAATAATAATTCACGGAATCCCGTATTCTCATCTCGAGCTAGAAGAAAAATCAAAGTTTACCACACATTTGGCCTAAAATATATTCATACAAACCATCAATGAATAGACAACTATATCCGTACACAAATATTCCGAACATCTTTCGGTTGTTTTGCGTATTCTGTTTTATTGCCATTTCCAGCTCTCGATGGATTTTTGGGAAAATCATAGATCGCACTTTGAGCAGTGATGTCAAATGTTTAACAATATCTATTATTATTCCAAGCTTCATCTAAATGTATGAAACATGGAAATTACCGTCTGTTGAACCACTATTGCAATTATTGTAATATGCTTCCACAAAGAATTCAAATTATAACTAACATGGAAGTAGCGAAAAGATTAACTTTCGCTACAAATCATTATTATTTTTCTAGAGTTTTATCAAACAAATGTACTGGCAACCCTGCCGAGCCCACGTGTTCATTTGAAAACATAAACAACTTTCGCTGGCGCCAACCCGTTTCACCCGATTCATCAGCCCGCCAACCGGGAGAACAAATGATTTTGACATCTCGCACTTATGACTACCTCGCACTTCTGAAGTGCGGAGTCCAACGAGGTGGGAAGTGCGCAATATTAAATCACTTCATAAAGGCTGCCTCACACCTCGGGAAAATTTTCCAGCGGATTTTGAGCCCCGTGTATTTTAAATGGGGCCGGGATTTTGATTTTCCGTGTCCAAATTCCGAAAACATCGCATATGCAAAAATGCATGTGGAAAAAATCCGCGAACCAAATTCCCGAGGTGTGAGGCTACCTTAAGGCTGCCTTACACCTCGGGAAAATTTTCCGCCGGATTTTGATCCCCGTGCATTTTAAATGGGGCCGGGATTTTGATTTCCCGTGCCCAAATGCCGAAAACATCGCATATGCAAAAATGCATGGGGAAAAAATCCGCGGACCAAATTCCCGAGGTGTGAGGCTACCTATAAAGGTAGCCCAAGGGGTAAACCACTCGGCACACTTTCAGAATGGCTAATTGTGCCCACTGTGCCGTTAACTGTGCCGAAGTGTGCCGATTAAAAAATAATAATTTTTCTGGCGGCACTGGTTTTTATATTTACCTATTTGGCATCACGGGAAAAATGTGTAAATAAATAACAAAAACAGGAATTTCTGAATTTCCGATAAGGAACATTAATCGCAGCTGAAATATTCCGTATTCAACCGTAGGAAGTTTAAATAAAAACACGCAGGAAAACATAAAAATATGTCTAATATTTCGACAACCTTGGCTTCACCCATGTGGTGCGGGAAATTAACAACTGAATCATCGCTGCCACTATCATCGAAACCGGGTGCTATAATCACAAAAGCTACCGGCGTATTACTATTCCCACAAGTAAGTTTCTTAGAATTAATCAGCCTTGCGAATATATTTATATAATCCGTTTCACCTTTCTCCGTATTAGGCAATATATGTTGCTGCCACTCTGTATGAATGCAATATAAATCCCGAATATTCACTACCGATCAAGCTACCGATGCACGTTCATCCTTTGCCAGCGCTATTATACGATCCTGGGAAATCTCCAGCTAATTAGCAGCCGCACGAACTCGGACCATCAACCCTCCGTCATATCCCATCGACGACCATTGAACCGGAGTCCCATGCCTAATCTTTTCGGAAGTGCTCCGGAACGATACATCGCCGAGCATACCTTGTCGAGTAATGCGGAACCGTTTGTCTAAATGCAACAACTGAAATTGATGCTTCCGATTGTCGTCCCGGACCAAAAGCACCCTCTCAACAACTTCGGGAGGAAATATCAAAGTGGCGGCATGGTACAAGATAACACACTAGTGGTACAACTTGTACCATGGTACGAATACCACCCAGTGTGTCATTAGTACAAACCTGAATAAATAAATACTCTTAAATCAAATCTTTCAGCGTACTGGTGCAAATATCTTTGAATTTTCACATATATTTGAGTAGAGTTTATGCATATTGGCTAAGGTAACGTAATGATTCAAGGGATGGCAAGACTAAATGAGAAGACAGAGGGTTGTGGCGGAATGAGACTAAACTTGTTGTGACTAAATGAGAAGCAGACAGTGGTTGACCGACGTGTGACGGTCCATACAAAGTTTCCAGATATTTCATACAAAAAGTTGACATAGGGAGGAGGTGGGTTGAAAATTACCCATTATATATCTTCCTAAGCGGCCCTCCTTAGCCGTGCGGTAAGACGCGCGGCTACAAAGCAAGACTATGCTGATTGCTGAGAGTGGCTGGGTTCGATTCCCGGTGCCGGTCTAGGCAATTTTCGGATTGGAAATTGTCTCGACTCCCTGGGAATAATAGTATCATCGTGCTAGCCTCATGATATACGAATGCAAAAATGGTAACCTGGCTTAGAAACGTAGCAGTCAATAACTGTGGAAGTGCTTAATGAACACTAAGCTGCAAGGGGGCTCTGTCCCAGTGTTGGGATGTAATGCCAATAAGAAGAAGAAGATATCTTCCCTAAACCGACGGACAAGGAATTTAATAAGCACTGGAAATTCAATCTTCTTAGCGCCGTTTTTCAGAGAATGTAAGTTAAAAATTATTTCTAATTTGTTTTTAAATTCTTCGAATAAATATAGGGTTACAAGCTATTTAGCATGTTTAGTTCCTCGTTGAGATGATTTGATACGCTAGCACAAAATTTGCAATGGACCCCATGGAAAATCTGTCGAATGCAAGGCAAACGCTCTTTACACTTCCTCCAGTCTAATAAAGACTTCGTGAGTCCTCTTCTTTCAAATTCAATTACAGCATTGGTATCAAGATTTTTTTTCCGCATATGATGATACTTGGGTATATTGGTGTGCATGGTGTAGATTTATATTTCACTTTGCTTCGTGGCGCAGTCGGTACTGTTAAGTATCGCCTACTGATACACTCATCATCATATCCTGTTGGTATCACTTCCGGAGCAACCAGCCACTTTGATTAGCGAATTACTGTTGGCGTATGTCACTTGTAGTGGAATTCGCAGCTTATGACCGATTAGGAATAGTTTATCAAATCCTCGATGTAGTTTTCGTCCACTTCTTTCGTCTTGTTCGTCTTCTGAGAAAAACTCACTTAAATAAAGAACAAACAAAATTTTAAGAAAAGTTGAATGGAAATAAGGAAAGGAATTTGGAACGAATCCCCTTTTGGTACGCCGTTTTGTTTCGCGATGCTATTGCTTCCGGTCACAGTGCGTTAAGGCTGGTTTACAGTTTGGAAAACGTGTCACAGGATTTGGTCTCACATGTATTTTTAAAGATGCAGAATTTTGTTTTCCGTGCCAAAATCCTGTGAATTGAATCCTACTCCTTCAAAAATGCATGGGAGCAAAATTCCGTGATACGTTTCTGAACTGTAAACCAGCCTTCGGGATGCACAATATAATGTTACCACTTACCACAGGGTGCTGACTTATTTAGCAGCCGTGCCCCGAATACTGTTCTATCGTTTTGTCACACGTGTCTTCTATAAAAACGGACCCACTGCTCAGCTTCAAAACTCCTGCCGGTGTTTGTCTCTATCGGAGTGACGGAGAATCCACAGCGAATAGTAGCAGCTTAACACATCGAATCCTTCCTTGGAGTACAGCCTTCATGCATGAAATGAACCCGAGATTGTTACCAGTTGCCAAACTCCAGCATTTCGTGATCAACATGTTTTCAAACGTCTGTGAGCCAGCTTGTAAAGCGGTATGTTGTCTGGTTTCTTCACGTCGATGCCCAGCAGCTGGATGAACAGCTCCCAAAAGTTTGTCGTTCGTCGGGAAGATACATGATATGGCCGTCTTTCTGCTTCGTTCTGTCGCCCACTGTCGACTTGGAAGACAGTTAAAATTTAATATCATGCTCCAGGATGTCCTGAAAAACCTATAGATACTAGTTAACTTAACGGAGATTGCGGAGCACCCTCAGTACTCAGCAAAGTGTTTTGTGTTTGTTTATGACTTTTTTGTTTCATTTCAAACACTTGACATTCGTGCTTGACACTGAAAGCTCAGGTGTCAAAACTAGAAAGGGTGCCCAGATGTGCCGAAAGTGTGCTATACTGTGCCGCGGGCACATTGTGCCGAGTGGTTGACCCCTTGAGGTAGCCTCACACCTCGGGAATTTGGTCCGCGGAATTTTTCCCCATGCAATTTTGCATAAGCGATGTTTTCGGGATTTGGACACGGAAAATCAAAATCCCGGCCCCCTTTAAATTGCACAGGGACAAAAATCCGGCGGAAAATTTTCCCGAGGTGTAAAGTGGCCTTAACAAAGGAACTGTATGGACAGCTTTGATTTTGTCGAGAGGGAAAGATGACAGAAAATGTTTTGTAATTTTTACCATGCACATGGTAAAGTTTATGGTATTTTTGAAAACATTGTAGTTATTTTAAATATCTGTGCATTTCATTTAACAACATGTTGATATTGTGAATTTTACTACGCGACCATGGTTAAATTTACTTCACACTCAGTTTCAGTGATGGACCAACAGGTCTGTGCCACAAAAAGGGAAAGAAAAAAAAAAACAAACATGTTTTTACACATGACGAATAGACGAATCCAAGTAAAAATAAGAAGAAGACACACGACGGTGTTAACTTTGACAGATCCTACAGCACAGCATAGGAAGATCATTTTAAAATGCTTATAATAAATTCTAGACAAAATGTAATTAAAATCTGATTGATGTATGATACGGAAAAAGTTCCGAACTGTATGATAGATACATTTTTGGAAAATATTCAAAAAATTAAGATAAGCTTTCAGATATGTAATTCAGAACTTTTTCCGTACCGTACATCAATCAGATTTTAATTACATTTTGTCTAGAATTTATTATAAGCATTTTAAAATGATCTCCCTATGCTGAGCTGTAGGATCTGTCAAAGTTAACACCGTCGTGTGTCTTCTTCTTATTTTTACTTGGATTCGTCTATTGCACATTAGTGTGCGAGCGCTAAACTTCACTCATCTCTATTCGATGTTTTCATGAGGATCCCTAGTGCAAACTGTCAAAGATCGGCAAAATCAGCTGTTTTTAAACGTCTCGTGCGATTCGTGAAAAGGCGGGAAAAGCCAGCCACATAATCTACATGGCTACATGTTGTTTCGTTCTTCAATTCTCGTACAAAGTTTTCTTTTGTGCTACCATTTGAGACGGCAAAAACCTCGGCTACATATTTTATTTTCTATTTGTCTATATTCCATATATGCGGAATTCTTTAAACGATGACCGATCAGATACTCCTTCCGGCGTCGATGACCAATCTCCCTCGTCGAACCGGAAAATCCTGCTCGTCCCATGTCACCAAACGAGGCGATCTGTACTGTTTAATGTGTGAGCTAGTCATTTGCTCGGAATGTCTGGTTGGTTCTCGGGAACATCATCGGCACCCAATTGAAACCGTAAAAAATGTCTATGAGGCGCGATTCCAGAAAACACGGTCAAAACTGAACACACTCAACCAGCACATCATTTCGCTGCGCGAAAATGTGGAAGATCGACTTTCGGGACTGGAAAACATTCGGAAGACTGAAGCTTCAGTTATGCAACGCTTGGACCGGATTCTGGTGGACGCCAGGCTTCAAGTTACGGAAAAATCTAGCAAATTGGCCAAACAGCTGGAGCCATTGGTTTTAACTACGCAGCTGAAGGCTCACAACCGGGATCAAATCTTGGCAAAAATTGTCAGCCTCAGTGAAGGAGAATTTCTGGCGCAGCAAGTCGAGATCAACCAACAGATCGATGGGATGGCCAGGTCGGTGAACAAAGCTCCAGATTCGCATCAGGAAAACGAGATTATTACCTGGTAATTAATTTCTAAGGTTTTCAAATATGATTTCCTTGTAATTTTTTTCCATACTGGTATTTAAAAAAAACTAAGGTCAAGGAATACATCTCGATAGTAGGAATGCTATTTGACTTTTTTTTAAATTTCCTTTAATAAAACATTATTTACAATTACACATTAGATATGGAGTTAACCCGCTAGTTACAAAAAATAGACTTAAAAAACTTGTTATAACTATCGATAATATACTTTACGCAATTTTATTGGACTGAGAAACATGGCGTTAAAAGTCCATCACACACAACTTTTCTGAAATGAGTGTTTGACAAATGAATCAATCTCTCACTGAAAATGATCGAGACCATTGTCGACTTTATTATAAATATAGCTATGTAATTTGATAACCATTATTTTTTTCTATTTCAGCTCACTGCTTCCAACGATTTTAACGTGTATTCGTGAACTCAAAATTGAAAAACAACGGTCCATCCAATTTTTCTGCATCGATCGTTATGGCATCCGATGGGACCTACAGATGAAGCAAGCGGGTAAACTGATGTTGCTTATAGAACCAAACAAAATAGAAACACTGGCCGGTAATTTCTTGCTCGAATTGGAAATTCTAAACAAACTGCCTTTGAAGAATGTCGTAATGAAGATACCCTTTGAGTTGCCAGATACGTCGTCGCACCTAATATCAAAAGCGCTAACAACAGATTTGCCCCAACTGCAAAGTGCTGGATTTATCGAGAAAGATAATCTACTGCGAATAAAATGCGGTATCGGACCAGAAGATCCGGTAACCGAGCGGAGCTGCTATGAACTGATGGTAAACAAATACAAAAATAAAATTAGATCCCTCCGAGAGGAACTGGTCGAGATGCGGAAGTTTAATATCGGCCATTGTTTTATGTCCCTTGCTCTATACGAATCCAAAAATTGCAAGCCAGCGCTCACCCAAGATGAATGATGATAACGGAGTTGCATGGCAGTTGGAAGTAACGATTAATGGAAAAAGGAATAAAGGATTTATTGGTACTTTTCTTATCAAGTGCTCGGCCGGATATGAAGGGTGGTACGATTACTTCATCGAGTTGGTAAACCCGCAGTCCGAACAAAAGAATCGGATCGTTAAAGGAAGTGTCCTGTTCGAGGGGGGCTCGAATTTGCACCTCGACTTGCCGCAGTTCATGACAATCGCATTCATAGATCAGTTCATGCACAATGGGAATCTACATTTCCGCTTTGGAATATATAAGGAGGAATAGTACCGGAATAGAGGGTATGTCTACACTTGATTTAAATGTTAAATTTGTCAATATTATTGGCCTATGTTTCGGAATCCTAAGAAGCTAATCATCACAAAATATAATGTGTCTTTATTATTTTATATTAATTAATTTTTTGTTTATTTGGAAGGCTGAAGCTTCACGGAGCCAAAATCAAATTTTTAATACATTTCTTGATTCTTATTCAATAAAATAATCTTGGTTTTGAGCGATTCCTACTGTTATAACCTCCCACACAATCCCAAAACCTCCCGTGGCACCTATGAGAGGTCGTAGAGTTCTCTGCATCTTTCTTAAGTAGGTGTCCAACTAACCATCCTTCCCCTTCCTCAGCATTCGCAAGGACGTGGCCAGGACAGATCTCGACTATTGGAGAGCGCATTGCTTTCATCTAAGTGATAGTGATTAGTCCCAAATCTATATCTGTGGTGACGGATGAAAGTGCTAATGCTAATAAAATAATCTTGGTTTTGGAGAGTTTGATGTCAGCCAGTTGGAATTGGGTTGCTTTCAGAGGCTTCGTAAACAGATCAGCCAGTTGGTCGCGAGCGCCAATAGATTCTGTGGTAGTAGCATATTGCATTTGAATAATAAAAATATAATAAAAAGCAGGACTTATTTGAATGAATTTTGATGTTCCAATCAAAGCAATCGACTTTCAAAGCATTCGAATAGAATTCAGATATTCGACGGATGTCCTAAGACCTAAAACATTTGCTCGGCCACGACGTGGCGCAGTCGGTCTGGACATGCGGTGGTATTTTTTGTGTAAAAGAGATAGGTGGAAAAAATTGTGAAAAAAATGAGATAAGAAATGCTCTCCGGTGAAAGAAGACAGAGTAGCAAAAGTTCAAGATGATCTAAAAAAACAAAGTGAATATTTCGCTTGTTCACCGACTTTCATCAAAATGGTCCCGACACTGCTTACCCTAGGCGCACGCATCGCAAAATTGATTCTGGCCTGGCTTGAAGTAGACACCAGTTGCCATCTTCTTCTGCACGATTTTGACCATTCTTCCTTGGCCGAGATGTCTCAGCCCCAGGTGACGATGCCACAGCTCGTTTTGTTTCACCTGGCAAAGGATAGCCGTTGAGCTACGCAGCTTGATATCAAGCTCGTACATGTTGCCCTTCATCGGAGCGGTAGCGATGATATTGCCATCCTTCTTCAGCACCGCTTTGCCCTGGAGGAACAGCGCTTCAACACCAGCAGCGGTCTGCTTTTTCACCGACAGCAGGTTGTCGCAAAGGTCCGCAATGTACAGCACCTTCTGCATATTCAAGAGCACGCCGTGGTTGCTGTAGCCATTTATTACTCTTGTCTTGTGATGTAAACTCGGATTAAATCAGAAAGACGAACGCGAACAAGAAACGGGCAAGTTTTATTTAAAACGTCTTCAAATTAGGGCTCTTGTTTGGAGTGAATATTAGGAAAAAGAAACAATTGTAACTAAAGTGCTGGTTCCCATGATAGCAAACACCTACTAATGTTAATGTTAACACTCTCTCTTAATGGGCCATTTTAACATAGCAACACGTCATATTCATTTTAATCAAGACGCTCACGTAATTACCTATGATACTGCCATCTGTCCTGTTATTTCATCTTTTCAGAAATCAAGAAGTCTGTTTTGCAATTTATCCAAGAATATCCCGAACTATTGGTTTTCCATCTCTGAAGACAGCACAAATCTAAAACTAGCTGATGTTGAAGAAAGGTCCTCCCTCATCCAGGATATACGAATTAAAACTTGGTGAGAGAATTCCATTATCCAGTATTTTGCGCTCGGTAATGGCGGCCAAGTGAGTGCCTTTTTGACATTCAAGAGGTAGAAAATATTTACCTATTTTAATCAATGTAGGCTTCGATTCAATGAAAAGTATTGGCACTCATCCGCTCTGCCTTGAATCAACAATTTGTTTCCCTAAACGTCAAAAATCTTCCTTGATATGTTTGTTTCTCTCATTCGCCACAATTCTAATTTCAATATTCATCTTTTCTAGTTGAAGAATTCGTTAGCCACAAGCAATATGCAGCCGAACTCCCTTTTGTTTTGTCTGAACCTGAACCACAAACCTGAACTCACAATAGCAGTGAAATGCAGCCACAACTAAAACTAGCAGAAAACTTGGAGAGTCAGTAGTGTTCAATACTAGGATGATGGTCACTTATTTGAATACAACGGACACAAATAACACAGATACAGGCGTGTTTATGGATTCAGACAAAGTTCCCTTCTATCAATAGACACCAGAGATTGAAGGACAATTATTTTTGAAATAGCAATGCTGAACTGATACACTTGCCCAAAGTATTGATTGTACATGACTCTGTAGTTTTAATGAAAAATACTTTTCGCAAACTTAAAATTGAGTTTTGAGAAAGTTCCTGTTGTTCATGCCTGTACAAGGATGTACAAGTCCGTTGAACGGAAACCATCGAATACAAATAAAGCCTAATGTTCGTCAAGCTCTCCCAGGTTTTCGGGTGTACGAAGTTTGGACGGTCCGTTAAGTACATCTACTATCTAGTCCGTCTGACGGCTGAATCTCCAGTTTTCAGTTACGATTGCATCTCGCTGCAACATACAAGGAGAACAGGTTAAATACGAAGCAATAAAGTATGCCTATTGTTATCGGATTCTTCAACTGGAAAATAAAAATGCATAAATAAAAACAGGACAGATTTCAAGCGAATAAAAAAAGAACAAACAAATCAAAAAAGGAAATTTTTGACTTATGATGGTAAACAAAATAATCCGTTCAAGCAGACATGATGAGTGCCAATATTTTTCATGTAATCGATGCCTACATTGATTGCAATATGTAAATATTTTCTACCTCTTGAATGTCAAAAAGGCGCTCACTTGGCCGCCATTACCGAGCGCAAAATACTGGATACATGATATATATATATAAATATTTCCCAAATTATATGACCACTGACAAAAAAAAAAAAAAAAAAAAAAAGAGAAACCATCAGGGCACCCGATTGAAGCGATTTGGATAGGAAGAGTGGAATCGCCAACTTCCTATTGTTAACATCTCGTGGATAAAGGGCGGGCTCTTCTCCCCATCTATTGGGTCAATCTGGGAAACGAGGGCTAGATTATAATTTTGTGTGTACGAACTTTCTTCTGGAAGGAGATTCTCCATTCATCCCGTGGATTCGCATAAGTGTCTTTGCTTATGGAACCACCCTACCCATTTTTGGCCCTTCATACAGGAGTTTGATGAAATACATACAATAGTATAATCATGATCAAATCGTTTGTCAGATATGGCCAGTGCTATCGGCAGGTGCCTTGCTACAATAGATGGTAGTATCATCATCATCATCATCATCATCATTTTAACATAGCAACACGTCTGAATGTTTCTTGACCTGATCAGATTTCTTACATTTTTTTATCTAATTTCCATGGAACTACTCCTAACACTCCTGCAGCTATCGAAAATTGTAAACGTGATTCTGCTGTGCGCGCTTAGTGATTTCTATACTCCTCTTCAATATCCACCAAGCTTTGTTGATACTCGCGTTCTATTCGCCTCTCCGTATCTTCCTATTCCATTCTCCATACTTGTTTCTGGTCCATAGCGCGCACTTGATAACCTTAGAAACTTTGAAGTTTGTTGGGAATAGTCACCTTCAAATACCATTTGACAGCAGATCTCGTTTTGATCAGCTTCAAAGCTATAAATTATTTAATTTATTATTCTCACAATTATTCACCTTATAAATTCACGTCTTAAATCTTACTTTCTAGTATTGAATTCTAGCGCTCCTTTCTTCCCAACATATTCTTTACTTCCCTCTTTCAGTGTTGCCAGTTTCACAAACAATTAGTTGAAACTTCTTAACATCTCCAATTTCGCTCAGGGATCCACGTTAACCATTGAAATTCTTCACTAACTTTCTTCTTCCTCTCACTTTCAACACGCTTGTTATATTGAAATTTAACGTCTTCTTCCTTTCAGTATCCGAATCTTTTCATTTAGTTTATGACGGTGCCTCATTTTTGTGGATCCTCGTAGGTAACCTGTACTGAGGAAATCCGATTTCAAAGGAGGAAAAAATTGATAACTTTCTTCACGAACAACTTCCAGAAGAAAACAAGTGCCAATTCGGAAGGGAATTTTGCAAAGAATTCAGTGAGTGCTGTTTCATGGACGTGTAACGCTTCTGTATGTAGTTATTGAGCTCGTTTTGCCCTAGTGCCCCATATATCGCGCGTTTCCAAACTATTTGTCATTTTATCTTTTAGACAGGGTAACTGTACCGGTTTTGGCCATGTTCCCAATTTGGCCAATTTTGCGAAAAACTCCAAAAATGAAGCAATTTGCAAAGGTTTTATTAGTTCAAACAATAAATATATCCCTCACGCTTCAACACTGCTTTCAACTGATCGATTATTTTGGAAAAATATGTATTTTTCAGCGTTGGCCAAATTGGGCACTAAGTTGGCCAAACCCGGTGCACTTCCTTGTTCTAAAATTGTGTTTATCTCTTCACTGTGGATCCACAGAAGGGTACTCAATGGTAAAAGTTGGAAATTTAAGGGATTTTGGGGTCAAAATAAGCATCAAAGTGCTTTGTATGTGCAATTTTAATGTATAACAAATAATCATAAATTCATTAAAAATACACACACATCCACACACTCTCACATAGACACGGAAAGACAGACATTTGTTCAGTTTGACGAGCTGAGTCGATTGGTATATAACATCGTAGGTCTCCGAGACTTCTATAAAAAGATCGATTTTGGAGTGAAATGATAGCCTTTCGGTACAACTTTGTTGTACGAGAAAGGCAAAACGTTGTCACCAAATGGTCACTTGCTCCCGATTCCAGCTTCTTCTTCTTCTTCTTTTTGCTTGAGCGTCAAGCTCGAAAGGGCCAGTAGCTCAGACTATATGCCCTGCTGTCTTTTTATAGCAATTATTTGCTTCACAATTTAAGCTTGGCCTTGTTGCAGAAGTCCACAATTTGTTCAAGTAGTTTATCATTGTTTGTTGTTATCGCATTTCGGAAAAGCTCCGTCAAATTTCCAAATCGTCCATCAAAGTCGTATTCACTTCTTAGCATCCCAAATTTTGGGCAATGTAGTACTAAGTGCTCTCCATTTTCTGCTTCATCACACATGTCGCAGTTCGGGTCTTCGACAATCTTCATTTTATGTAACCAGTAGTTGGAATAGTCATGACCACTGATCAGTCTATTCAGGAGTCGTATTCCTTTGCCACTAATGTTTAATCCTTTGAACCATGGTGAGTATTCAAATTTCTTCATTACAGCGTAAAATTTTTGTCCTTTGTCCCGTGAGTAGTCATGGTACCATGTATTTGTTGCTTCAGCTTTACGTATTTTTAGGTACTGCAGTGCATCTTTCAGCAAACATGGGTTTCTACTAACCGTGAATGGTCTAGTTAACCCGTTCCTGGCCAGACGATCTGCTATTTCGTTTCCTGCGATGTTCACGTGTGACGGGATCCACTGAAATTTGGTATTCTATCTCTGTGCCGTTTCTAGTATTTGTACAATTACACATTCTCCTTCTCTATCTTCTATGACGTTGTCCAATATCATTAAAGATGATTTGGAATCGGTGTAGACTACATAATTGAGCAATTGCTGCCTTTCGATGATCTGCATTGCTTCGGATATCGCTAGTACTTCCGCTGATGTAATGCTTGTTTCTAACGCCAGTTTAATGCTAAACCGTTGTCCAGTATTTTCCACGTAGACTCCATCACCTCCAAGAGATCTCTGAAACAATTGGGGTGATGCTCGACGACAAGTTGAGCTTTAAAAGTCATGTCGACTACGCCTGCCAGCGCGCGTCGACGGCGATAGCGGCACTATCGAGGATGATGGCGAACAACTCTAGGGTGTGCTCCAGCAAGCGCAAGCTGCTGGCAAGCGTGGCGGTTTCAATACTACGATACGGAGGACCAGCTTGGGTGTCAGCGTTGAGCGTAAACTGCAACGTGCGAAAGCTGGAGAGTACTCATAGGCTAATGTGCCTGAGAGTTATCAGCGCATATCGCACCGTATCTCGCGAAGCGGCATGTGTACTCGCGGGCATGATGCCTATCAAACTGGTGGTAGAGGAAGACGAGGAGTGCTACGCCCTCAGGGGCACCGATAACGCTCGAAGGAATATAAAGGCAGCAACGGTAGCCAAATGGCAGAGAGAGTGGGACAACTCGCCTAAGGGAAGGTGGACCCACCAGCTTAGTCCCAAGTGTGTCGGCATGGATTAGCAGACCTCATGGGGAGCTAAACTTTGGCTTGACCCAGTTCTTAACAGGCCATGGATGCTTCAAGTGGTACCTACACAGGTTTGGTCACGCGGCTTCTCCCACCTGTCCGCAATGCCCAGACGTGACAGAAACGGCTGAACACATCCTGTTCACATGTCCTCGGTTCGAAACGGAGAGGAGTGCGATGTTGGGGGCATGCGGAACGGACACCAACACCGATAACATCGTCATAAAAATGTGCCAGAACCCAGAACAGTGGAGAGCGGTTGCAAGAGCGACGTCCAGGATAGCCGACATCCTGCAACGAAGTTGGCGCATAGAGCAGCAGCAGGCAGCCGTTACGGATAGCGGACCATGAGTCGTGGAAGTCGTGAATATATATGTCGATAATGGATGGGAACGACAGCGTCGCAACTGTATTCAGCTTGCGGCGAGCGCGTAGCCGCAGAACGTGGCGAAACGGCCGGGTTCGGAGGAGCTCCCACTTTCGGGGAACTTCTCGTCGGAGTAGGTTAGATCCGCCGTCGGGGATCAGCTGAGTAGACCGTGGCGTGCGAATGTACCGGCTTCGGGTCGTCGGGGCACCATTGAACTGGAAGTTATCTCCACCCGGAATCTTTGGATTGACCTCGGCACTCGCCCGGTCACCCGTTGAGACGGGTCGTCGGTTACGGGGGAGCTTCCGACGTCGGGGAACTCCCTGTCGGAGTAGGATTGATCCACCGCCGGGGACTATCCGAGTAGTCCGCGACCAAGGTGAGAGCTGAATGGCTCATCGGTTAAGCAAGAAGCTGAAAGGCGCAGTTCATGGGAAATCGGTTAATCGGGTAGGCTGGGTCCAACGCCGGGGACCAGTTGAGTAGATCGTGCCGCGTGAATGCACCTGCTTCGGGTCGTCGGGGCACCACTGAACCGGAAGCTATCTCCACCCGGAATCTTTGGCCTGACCTCGGCACTCGTCCGGTCACCCGTTGAAGTGAGAATGTGCGTAGGACTTGAGCGGATCTATGAACATGCATACCAGGTGAATGTGTAGTGTTGGTAATGTAACAGCCATCCACGAATGCGGGTCGTCGGTATCGGGGAGCTTCCGCCGCCGGGGACTCCCCGTCGGAGTAGGGTAGATCAGCCGCCGGGGACTATCTGAGTAGCTTGCGAGCACGTTGAGAGCTAAATGGCTCTAAAAATAAAGAGGAAAGTAGATGCGTTGCTGAATGGCACAAGGAAAAAAACGTACAGGGCCGAAGGGCCCTCGCTCTTGTGTGCTTGCTGGCACCCATGAGGGAGCCAAAGGGCTGAGACGGATGACATAACATCGAAGAGAGCCACCGTCAAAAGTGTGGTTTTGGGTGGAGTAATTTTAATACTGCTTTTCCCCACAGAAGTAATACTGAAAGGTAGTCCTGGGGAATTGTGTATTAGAAGAGAGGGTAACTCAAGTAACCTTCTGTTGCTTGGGTGGGTTTAGTGGGTCCGGCGGTCTGGCCTTCTGCCAACTGCGCCAACCCCACTCCTGAGTGATAATTTCAGGTGTCTGTATGCAGATTTGCCTTCATCCCTCTATAAAAAAAAAAAAAAAAAAGACTCCGATAGCACTAACCGTCTCCAGTTTCTTCAAATTTGTTTGGCAGGCGTTGTTATGTGCCGTGCATCCGTATTCCACCACGCTTCGAATCAATGCTTCATACAATCGTATTGTCACTTGCGGGTGACTACCATTCTTAATGCCACACAGTACTTTCAACATGTTCTGTCTGTCTCGTAGAATTTCTCCTAACTGCCTGACATGTATTCCGAAACTTAGGGTCCGATCCAAGTGGACTCCCAGATGCTTTATATACCAGCCTGTTTCCACATCTTGTCCATTAATCTGGAGCGATAGCTGTTTATTGTTCGCTTGGAACAAAACAGCCTTCTTCTTTCTTTGGGCATTTATTTTATGGCTTAGTTTGTCCGCCTCAGTTTGGAAACGGTCCAGGTGTCGTTGTGCTTTGTTGGTATCCTCTGAAAGATTCTTGCCTTTACCGATACCGAAATCATCCGCAAACTGCACTAGCTCGACATCTTCAACCATTATGCTGTGCAATCCAAGCGTATGATTATTGAACAGAGTGAGAGACATGACGTCTCCCTGAGGTAATCCATTGCTTACTATTCTTTCGATGCATCCAGTTCGCATCGTAAGTTGTAACCTACGATTCTTTAGGAAAGATTCAATCTAAATTTGTATTTCATTTGGTACTCTTAAATCGGCCAGTATTTTGCCTAATTTGTCCGTTTTCACTGCGTTGAATGCATTGGACAGGTCGATTGCAACAAGTGCTACCACTTTTCCTTCTCTTTTCGCCTTTTTAATGTTGTTGATGAGATATGCCACACAAGTCGTAGTTGACATGTGACGTCGGAATCCGAATGATTTTGAAGGAAGTATGTTTTTCTCCTCCAGGAAATTCTGTAACTTTTGGAGAACTGCTGTATTCGCAACTTTTGTGATAGTCGGAACTAGTGATATAGGCCGCTTGCCTTCCGGCGTCGATTGATCCCGACCTAGTTTAGGTACTGGGCGATTTTAATCACCTTTAGGGTATCGCTTATGGCGCCTCTGTGCCACATATTGTTGATATCCTTGACGATTTCGTCAGTAGCCTCCGCACTTAGGCTAGATAACGTTTCGTAGGAGATGAGATCCACCCCTGGAGCTGATCTCTTGTTTTTACTTGAGACGATGGTTTTCCATGTTTCCCTGGTTATTAGAGGAAACGCAACAATATTTCCGTAGCTTCCAGTTTGTACCACATTGTGTCCCTCGAAGTGTGTATCTAAGAAGGCCTCAGCAGCCTCTTTGACGTCGAATAATAAGTTGTTCTCCTTTCTTCGCCTTTTGTGACCCGTCAATAACAAGAGATTCTCCTGACTTGATGTTTGGTTTAATACACGTCGTGCCTCCGTTTTGTCCCGCCACGCTCGATCAACTTGATCCGACCACCAATACTTCGGAGTTCGAGTAGTTTGGAATTTATTCCGTCTCGTGATTTCTCTGTTCTTACTTATTAGATCTTCCACATGCTTGATATCAGTTGAATCCAAAGCGGAAATGCTTTTCAGGACTTCTTTCCTGTTAATGTACACATGTGATCTGCTCTCTTCACTTTTTCCAAGCACAATTTTTATCACCATGTGATGTCCACCTATGCTCCAATCCGTAACTGTCCAATTTATTTCTTGATATATATTCGGCGTACAGAAAGTGATATCTACGGCACTGGATCTCCTATCCGTTTGTACTGGAACAAAGGTGGGCGTCCCATCGTTACATATGATCAGTTGGGCTGAGTCTACTTTTTCTGCCAGGCCTTTTCCCTTGCTATCGCAACGTTCATCTCCCCATGCTTGATGGTGGGCGTTGAAATCGCCTCCAATTACGGCTTTGGGGAATTTGTCTGCGAAATCTATGATAGTGTTGATGTCTTTGTTGAAGTCGTCTAGCGTGATGGATGGGCTTATATAAACGGATAGAACCGTCATATTTTTGGGTAACACTTCAATGCACACAGCCTGGGTCATATCCGATGTAACTGGTAGTTTATGAACTATGTAATTGTAATTAGTCGATAGCAATATCGCTGCTCCACCATATCCGTCCGATCTTGAATCGGTGATTGTATGGTATCCGGTTATATTGTACTTGTTGGTATTTGTGTGGTTCTCATTTGCCCAAACCTCTGACCGATGTCTATGCCCTCACTTGTCATTATTCTATGTATTTCAGCCCTATTTTTAGAAAGACTTTGAACATTAGATTGAATTATTTTTAAGTTATTTGAGTTGTTGAATGTGATTTAATTATTCCTAGTTTATACTTCTTGATATCCTAGTTCTTGATCAGCTTCAGACTGATCATTATTCTGTACTACAACATTGGCTAAGTCGAAATATTTCGTTGTGCATTCGTTAAAATGTGCTTTAGCAGTTTCATTACTTCCCAACTTTGTGACGTAATCGGTGTAGAAGCTAATAAGATCTGCGTGACGCTTCTCTTCCGCTCTTCTGATTTCAGATTGTGCTTTAGCTTCCATTTTTTCCCGTGTCTGCCTCAGAAGTTTTCCCATTTCTCCTGTTGTCCTACTACGTGCTGGTTATTCAAGCCCATGCCGACTGTGTTGGTGCTGACAGTAGCCTCTGATAACAAGCTGTTCCGTTCTTCAGTGGTCTTCAGTGCCTTCGTTGCCAAAACATGTTGTTCCTTTGTGTCGCTTCGTTGACGTTTCCCATTCATTTTCGATTTCTGTTGCTCCTTTCGCTCTTTTTCAATTTCAATCGCTGCTTTGATTGCCTTCCTTTCCTGGTTTGATTTAATCCATTCTTCCCTTAGTGGATTCTTCCATTGGAAGCTTCCACTAGTCATGTTTTCAAAGGAGTTTGAAACCGTGGGGAACTCATCCCGATGGTTCAGCGGTTCATAGAGATTTTCCGATACGATTGGTATGATTTCCCTCGCTTCCGTGTATGTGATGTTCTTCCTAGCCATGAGCCCTTTGATTTTGGCTTGTCGTTCCCTTTCCGGGCATTCGTTGTCTTTCGATGAATGTTCCCATGAGTTGCAGTTGGCGCATTTGGTCTTATTCTTGCACTGTACGTATTCCTCACTTGTGTCGTATTGCTCAGTGCAATTCTCACACCGCCGACGACCTTTGCAGTTACTCTCTCGATGATTAAATCTCAAGCACTTCCCGCAAACGATAACCCTGGTAGAAAGGCCGAACTGTGCTTTTGCAGCAAAAGAGTCGAACTGAATCTGGTAGCTGATTGGCTCGAAATGAGACACTGACTCTCGTTGTAGGTATTTTTTCTGCCGTTCTTGTTAGTCGTCTGACTCCTAGAACTGGTACGTCGCAATCGATGCCATCGAGTATGTCGTCGTCTGTAATCTCCTCAGGAATTCCTGAGATGACTCCTGTTATCGCCACCAAATGTTTCGGTACATAGGCTCGATAGAGCGAATCTACTGCGTTGAGCGCTTCGACCATTTGATTTGCCTTCTCAAAGTTGCTCAGGTAGACCATGATTCTTCGTGCGCCAGTGTATTTCATGTCTGTCACGTATTTGTTGAATTTTTCATGTTTTCGAATCATCAAACCCACGGTGTACTTGTTGATCTTGCTGTCCTTGTCCTTCAGCTCCATGTAAACCCTGTACGGCGGACTGTCTTTGCATGTGTAGGTGAAGTTTTCTCGTGCAGTGGCTTCAGCTCCATTCCTGTCGTTCATTCCCGTGAATTGTCCTCTTGTTCCGTCGTTGATTGCATCCAAATACCAACTTCGTAACCCATCATTTATTGACGGATCAGGTGGAAAGACCCCATCATTGCTTCCCTCTTCTCTCCCTCTCTCTTTTCACACTTTTTCTCCTATTGAAATCAATATGGCGTCTTTTCCACCGGTTAGTCAATTTTTGCTACCAATCTAGCGTATTTCCGATCAGTTGCTATTCTCTACGTTCACTACCAAATCGTTTTTGTATACACTGTTATAACTCCGTTATGAATCACTTCCACTTCTGTATGAAATTATTTTCGAGACGATCGCGTAACAACAATCCTTCACCAAGCGATATCCAACTTCGAATGGATTCCAGCTTGAAATGGAGGATGTCACCGTTTGACGTGGAAGGCTGGTAAGTGGTCACGGCTCTTTCTCGTTCGTGGCAGCATATACTTTTTAAAAAGCTTGCTTGCCCTTCTTCATGTGGCCGGTTTTTGCACGCTTGTAACGCTAATGGCTCGCAAACGCCGCCGGCCTGTCGTCGATGGTCGCGTCCATGCGGTCCGCTCGTTTTTGCTCTTCCGTGAGCAGCCGTTGCTTGACGAGTTACGAGCCATTACGAGGGAATCGTACGAGTCCAGCAAATTAATGAACAGCTGAGACACGAGATCTCTGCCCTCCAACTTCGCACCGGCCATTTTGAGTTGCCTTACCAAATCGTCGAGCGTCAAGAGGTGGGACGATGCTCCCTCTTTCATCCGTAGGCGACCAAGCTGTTTCCGCAGGAGCGTTTGCCTGGCCACAGACTTCTACGTGAAAACGTCGCTCTAGCTTGACCACATCTCCTTCGCGCTGCCATTGTCCCGGACGACTTCCAGAACCTAATCCAATAGGAATCCAACGGTCAGACTTTTCGCTTTCCGATCTTCATCGCCGAACTTAATCTTTCACCAGGTTCCCCCAAACACACGCGACGCGATTCTATCGCTTGGCGACTGCGATTCTGTCGCCGTTGATATGGAGGGGTAAAGGTTCCCCCAAACACACGCGATGCGGTAGTTGCGACGCGATTCTATAGCTTGGCGACAGCGATTCTGTCGTCGGTAATATGGAAGCGTAAATAGCAAATTGCTTGCAGCGACCCAACGATGAAATCGCGGCGACTAGTTGTCGCCGTCGCGGCGATGAAATCGCTTAGGTCTGGGGGAGAATTAAATATAAAATTGCCTGAAGTGACCCAACGATAGAATCGCAGCGACTAGTTGTCGCCGTCGCGGCGATGATATCACTTAGGGTGAAGCCAGAGTAAACGCGACGACCCGACGCGACAGTGCAATTTGACAGTTCACTGATAAATACCATGTTTCGCTAGCGTACAACAGCACAGATTTCACGTTAGAGTTGAAAATTCGTATTTTGGTGCGTTTACTTATCTGCCTGTTTTTCCAGATATTTCTTAAACTCGCAAAGGCAGTTCTTGCTTTCTTGATCCGTGCGCCTATGTCGATATTGGTACCGCCGTCTGACGACATTTGGCTACCAAGATATTGGAAGCTTTTAACATTTTCCACTGATTGCACGGCTACTGTGAAACTGGAAGGGGTCACCGTATTAACTTCCAACGATTTGGTATTGTAGATGAATATGATATTCCTACACTGCCTGCACTTCCTACATTCCTATACGCATAACTGTCGCATGTATGACGGCAGTACAACAGTTTAGTGTATTCCATGCAAAATGAGATTAATAAGCCGCGCAACACCGGACCATACCGATTTGTCACTCTTCACCATTTGCGCAGAAACATTTCAATTGGTCTATGGTCATTTTGTCGGATCCGATCGCAGTGATACGATATTGTAATTTATCCGTAGTGAATCTACCTAACATAATGATGATGTTCTTGTATTCGGCATCTGAAATTTGAACTTATTCGCATATAAGTTCCTAATATGATACTCTGTGCAGGTATGTCCTTTTTTTTTTTTTTTTTTTCTTCCTAAACAATGGAGGGGGAATCTGCTCAACAGACATCCTGGGTTGACCAGGAAGTGCTGGCCACCTCCAATGAGGGAGGCAGGACTGCATCCCCGACCAGCTAAACCGTTTCCATTGCCGCCAAGCCCATCGTCCCTTCGGTACAACCAGAAAGTAATGCTTCAAAGGGGGGCCAGTGCATAACGCACCCTCGAGGTTAGCTGCGTGTCCTTGCAGCATCGAACATCGTGACTCGCTTTTTCAGAAGAACACCATGGTGTCGTGCCAGCGCATTGCCGGCTTTCCAGGTGGCCTTACCACGCCCTATGTCCTCGGAAGGTGGGCAGGGTCGACTTCGCGCCTGCTTCCCTCTGCACGACTGGTATCAAGAATGATGATGCCGCGTGCACCCCAAATTGACCTTTCTGCGATAGGGCCTATTCGCCAGCACACAGAGGGACTTGCCGACGCGGTGCCTACGCCTGCCCCAGCCTTGACGAGGACCCCTTTCCGTCCTCGGGCTCGGAGCCCGCCCGGTTGACCGACGCCGCGAAAGCGACGATACCATGTTGTTCTTCACGCGGCCACTTGTTCGATAAAAGGATCGAGTTCGACCACAGGGCACCGGTATGACCCATGAAGCCGACTCCGAACCCTTGGACCACCTCTTATTTGCGCCTGAACTAGCCATTCCTCGAGTCCACGCGCCACCTTCTGTGTAGCTCCGAGACGATTTGGACGATAGCCGATAAAACGGCGTTCCAGCCAACTTCATCTTTACACATCCTCCGGACTAGGTTGTCCGGGGTAGTGTCCAGACCACATGTGCAAGCATGTGGTCACGCATTGTGCGAAAACGCGGGCACACGAACAACACGTGTTCCGCCGTTTCCTCTAAAGCACTTTGACACAGGCCCTCGAAGCAGGCTTTTTTGCTTGATCTAATCTCAGTCTTCAGAGCGGCTCTAGCAGCCACGAACGCCACCCGTCGTTCAACACGCTCCTCTTCTGGTATTCTGGCAGGTATGTCCGTATTGCCCTATAGAGAGTGGTTTGGAAAAAAAAAGTTTTATGATAAATTCAGATTTGTATCAGCACAAACATGTGTGCACAATATTCAATTATAACAGATCTTTTGATTGTGGTGCATTTTTAGCCTGCATTTTAATCAGTTTTGTGTCAAAACCTTATTTATGAACTTCAAATCTTATGATAATGCTGGCTATGTAGCAAAAAAATAAATTTTCAAGTGTATTCCCATGCTTCAATTGCATTTTAATGCGGTTTCCACGTTGAGGCTTATGTGGAGCATTCTCTTGAAGATCATATAACCTTGAGATGATAAAACTTGTCAGTAAGCTCAAATTGAGGGTGGTTCATATTGCCCCGTATGTTCATATTGCCCCTACCCATTTGCTTGCACAAGATTTAGTGTATCAGATCCAATTGATAACAAATCGTATCGGATATACTTGCACGCTATAATTGTGGATATCCCACAAAAAACGTAGGTATTGATTAATTGATATGAATTCATTTCCTTTCCTTCTACGATCAAAATAACACGAGTCAGTCAAAAAGGCGCTTGGTGCGGTTTCGCTGAACCCCGACCAATTGTTCATTCCAATAATAAAATTAAATTAATGGCTTTCTCGTTTGAGCTAGCAAAACCCGAACCATTTGAATTAGTAGAGTTTTCCGTTAGATAAATTAAATGCAATTATAACATTTACCCATTTATTTAAAACACATTTCTGTTTCATAAACAATTAAAATTATTTGCTTCCGCACTGTGTTTACTTGGACTGTTTGCTTGCCAGATTATATCTTGTCTATCCAACCAAGATGATCTTGCATTTCGTTTGAATCGATTCCTATAAAATTAAATTGCGCTTCGCTATCCATTGAATGGTGTACTTTTATTTTAACATAAAAAAGGAAAAACATCTATCAAGTAAACGGGAACTATTGCCATAACAAAAGAAACGTATATGCATCCGGTAACATTTAGTGCGTCGTTCCGCTCGACGGTGTGTTAACTTCTTGCGTCGTTGATAGTGGCAGGCACCCGCACTTCCAATCCCTGCATTTCCTTCGACAGCACGATCTGACACCCGAGCCGGGAAGTATCGGTCAGCTCGTAGGCCAGGTCCAGCATGTCCAGCTCCTCATCGCCCGGTTTCTCCGGCAGTGCATCGTAATCGGCCTGCGAGAAGATCAGATGGCAAGTGGAACAGGTCAACGTGCCCTCGCACGCCCCGAAGCCCTCCAGGTCGATCTGATTGTTGACAATCACATCGAGCAGCGAATCGCCGACCTTGCCCTTGGCTTTTATCCGGTCTCCACTGGCTCGCACAAATGTGACCTCAACCCTGAGGGAGGAAAAAAATGAAACACGATTAAATGTGAGCGACAATAATGGTATGAACATTGAGAATTATATACAGGCAGGCAATCTGCTAGAACGTCACGCTACATTAGGGTGTCCCAAAAAAAATCGATTTTCGAAAAGTCATGGTGCTCAACCCTGAAATGAAAGATATACCTGTCTGGATATTTTTTGTAGAACAAACCGAATTTCTAAAAAATCATGGTGTCGTGCCAGCGCATTGCCGGCTTTCCAGGTGGCCTTACCACGCCCTATGTCCTCGGAAGGTGGGCAGGGTCGACTTCGCGCCTGCTTCCCTCTGCACGACTGGTATCAAGAATGATGATGCCGCGTGCACCCCAAATTGACCTTTCTGCGATAGGGCCTATTCGCCAGCACACAGAGGGACTTGCCGACGCGGTGCCTACGCCTGCCCCAGCCTTTGACGAGGACCCCTTTCCGTCCTCGGGCTCGGAGCCCGCCTGGTTGACCGACGCCGCGAAAGCGACGATACCATGTTGTTCTTCACGCGGCCACTTGTTCGATAAAAGGATCGAGTTCGACCACAGGGCACCGGTATGACCCATGAAGCCGACTCCGAACCCTTGGACCACCTCTTATTTGCGCCTGAACTAGCCATTCCTCGAGTCCACGCGCCACCTTCTGTGTAGCTCCGAGACGATTTGGACGATAGCCGATAAAACGGCGTTCCAGCCAACTTCATCTTTACACATCCTCCGGACTAGGTTGTCCGGGGTAGTGTCCAGACCACATGTGGCAAGCATGTGGTCACGCATTGTGCGAAAACGCGGGCACACGAACAACACGTGTTCCGCCGTTTCCTCTAAAGCTACGCACACCGGACACTCGGGCGAGGCCGAGTGTCCGAACCGGTGTTGGTACTGTCTGAAGCAACCATGGCCTGTAAGGACCTGGGTCAGGTGGAAAGTGATTTCCCCATGGCGCCTCTTGACCCACGTACCTATCTCCGGTATCAACCTATGTGTCCATCTACCCTTAGTGGAACTGTCCCACGCACGCTGCCATTTGACCATGGAGGCCAACCTGACAGTCCTACGGATGCCTCTCGTGCCGCGCATTTCGAAGCACTCTATGTCTTCACCGATAACTATGTCGATAGGCATCATACCGGTGATGACGCAAAGTGCATCGTGCGACACGGTACGGTACGCGCTCGCAACTCTTAGGCACATGAGCCTATACGTACTTTCTAACTTCGTTCTGTAGCAGTTAATACGCAGGGCCGTGCCCCAAGCTGGCCCCCCATACCTCAGTATGGACAGAGCAACGCTAGCCAGAAGCTTGCGCTTGCTGGCATAAACCGCAGAGCTATTGGACATCATCCGGGACAATGCCGCTATAGCTGTGGATGCATGCTTGCAGGCGTAATTGACGTGTCTACCAAAGGTGAGCTTATCGTCGATCATTACCCCCAAGAGTTTGATGGAGCGTTCAGAGGTGACTGTGCAGTTGCTTGCTCCGACTTTCGGTTGTTAACAACAACCACCTCAGTCTTGTGGTGAGCCAGTTCTAACTTCCTGGAACTCATCCACTCCTCCACAATTGCGATCGAGTGGGCTGCAGTCAATTCCACCTCTTCGATCGATTCGCCGTAGACCTCCAGCGTAATATCGTCAGCGAAGCCGATGATTACCACGCCCACCGGGAACTTCAACCTCAAGACACCGTCGTACATGACGTTCCATAACACCGGACCCAGTGTTTACCCTGCGGAACCCCTGAGGTTATGTCAACGCACTTCCGACCCGCCTCCGTGTCGTATACCAGTACTCGATTCTGGAAGTAGCTTCCGAGAATCTTGTACAGGTACTCGAGAATTCCAAGACGCAGGAGCGCATCTGCAATAGCTGCCCAACTGGCACTATTGAAAGCATTCCTCACGTCGAGAGTCACTACTGCACAATAGCGAACTCCCCTCCTCTTACGCTGGATAGCTATCTCCGCGGATTTGGTAACCGACAAGATAGCGTCTACGGTCGACTTACCCTTTCGGAAGCCAAACTGGTTACTCGATAGACCATCCGCACCCTCCGTGCGTATCAACAACCTGTTGAGGATGATCTTCTCGAGCACCTTCCCCGCCGTGTCAAGCAGGCATATTGGTCTATATGCCGACGGATCCCCCGGTGGTTTTCCCGCTTTTGGCAATAGGACCAAGCTCTGCCTTTTCCATGCTTCAGGGAAGACTCCCTCGTCCAGGCATCTCTGCATAACAGATCTGAACATCTCGGGAGCCTCGGCAATGGCCGCTTTGATGGCCAGGTTCGGAATACCATCCGGTCCTGGCGCCTTACCTACACTAAGGGACTGTGCAATCCCCGCAAGTTCCGCCACCGTTACTCTTCCCTCGTCGGCCACCCTGGCCCGTGGCAGGGAGGCCAGGGACTTGGGTCGTGACGTGGGAAGAGCCCCGCGATGATCCTCTCCAGCATCTCTGGAGACCGCTCTGTAGGGGCCATCGCCCCACGTGTCTTGGCCATTACGACCCTATAGGCGTCACCCCATGGATTCGCGTTGGCACTTTGACACAGGCCCTCGAAGCAGGCTTTTTTGCTTGATCTAATCTCAGTCTTCAGAGCGGCTCTAGCAGCCACGAACGCCACCCGTCGTTCAACACGCTCCTCTTCTGGTATTCTGGCAGGTATGTCCGTATTGCCCTATAGAGAGTGGTTTGGAAAAAAAGTTTCATTATAAATTCAGATTTGTATCAGCACAAACATGTGTGCTCAATTTTCAAGTATAACAGATCTTTTGATTGTGGTGCATTTTAGCCTGCATTTTAATCAGTTTTGTGTCAAAACCTTATTTATGAACTTCAAATCTTATGATAATGCTGGCTATGTAGCAAAAAAATAAATTTTCAAGTGTATTCCCATGCTTCAATTGCATTTTAATGCGGTTTCCACGTTGAGGCTTATGTGGAGCGTTCTCTTGAAGATCATATAACCTTGAGATGATAAAACTTGTCAGTAAGCTCAAATTGAGGGTGGTTCATATTGCCCCTACCCATTTGCTTGCACAAGATTTAGTGTATCAGATCCAATTGATAACAAATCGTATCGGATATACTTGCACGCTATAATTGTGGATATCCCACAAAAAACGTAGGTATTGATTAATTGATATGAATTCATTTCCTTTCCTTCTACGATCAAAATAACACGAGTCAGTCAAAAAGGCGCTTGGTGCGGTTTCGCTGAACCCCGACCAATTGTTCATTCCAATAATAAAATTAAATTAATGGCTTTCTCGTTTGAGCTAGCAAAACCCGAACCATTTGAATTTGTAGAGTTTTCCGTTAGATAAATTAAATGCAATTATAACATTTACCCATTTATTTAAAACACATTTCTGTTTCATAAACAATTAAAATTATTTGCTTCCGCACTGTGTTTACTTGGACTGTTTGCTTGCCAGATTATATCTTGTCTATCCAACCAAGATGATCTTGCATTTCGTTTGAATCGATTCCTATAACATTAAATTGCGCTTCGCTATCCATTGAATGGTGTACTTTTATTTTAACATAAAAAAGGAAAAACATCTATCAAGTAAACGGAACTATTGCCATAACAAAAGAAACGTATATGCATCCGGTAACATTTAGTGCGTCGTTCCGCTCGACGGTGTGTTAACTTCTTGCGTCGTTGATAGTGGCAGGCACCCGCACTTCCAATCCCTGCATTTCCTTCGACAGCACGATCTGACACCCGAGCCGGGAAGTATCGGTCAGCTCGTAGGCCAGGTCCAGCATGTCCAGCTCCTCATCGCCCGGTTTCTCCGGCAGTGCATCGTAATCGGCCTGCGAGAAGATCAGATGGCAAGTGGAACAGGTCAACGTGCCCTCGCACGCCCCGAAGCCCTCCAGGTCGATCTGATTGTTGACGATCACATCGAGCAGCGAATCGCCGACCTTGCCCTTGGCTTTTATCCGGTCTCCACTGGCTCGCACAAATGTGACCTCAACCCTGAGAGAGGAAAAAAAAATGAAACACGATTAAATGTGAGCGACAATAATGGTATGAACATTGAGAATTATATAGAGGCAGGCAATCTGCTAGAACGTCACGCTACATTAAAATATTTTTATCGTCCACATACGATTGTGGTGTATCAAAAATGACTAAAACTAGCGTAACGTAATTAGGGAATAGACTTTTATTGCGTACAACATCTATACACAAATCATTAATCTATGTTCAGATTGTCTTAGCTGAAAACAGAGAAAGGCAATATTTCCACTAGTTGGATCAACAAATGTTTGCGCTAATTTCCTGAAATTTATCAAAGCAGTGCGAAAATTATAATTTTTTAATCTTATCAGCTATCAGTGGGTTGCTTCGTGGGCTCTTACTGATTCACTTATCATCTAACAAAGAGTCCATTGATTATCGAACAAATGAGAAATATCAAATCTTGAATGACCAAGTATGGAAGAATGTTTGTGGATGATGCAGCATTTTTTTGAAAGCGAAAACGCCGATTAGATTACTTATCTTAAGCGGAGAGAAATTGCCATATAGGTAAAAGACAAGATAGGGGATTTTTTTTTTGTTTTTTACTGGAGTCCGGAAGAGCATATCGACATAATTCGAGTGGTCTTTCAAAAGACCGAGATGTCCTCCAAGCAAAAAAAAAAGGAACTGGTCGGTACAGTGCTGTGGTAACGATCGATATTAAGAACGCGTGTTACAGCGCTAACGTACTTATGCAGGTTTTTCTAGAGCAAAACGGTGTCCTGACTTTTGAAACAATCATCGGGCCAAGGTCGATCATGGTCACGGCTGCCCAAAGGAGTCTTGAGCGTTGGATTTGCTGAGTACGTAGTCCTGTCGATAATTGATGGGGATCTGAATGAGGTGAAATTACTGGCAGCGGAAATGATCGATACACCTAATCGAAAACTGGATGACTAGGGTAAATGATGTCACTTGGACAAGCACAGGACATTCATTAGAAAATATATCGAGATTGAAGAGAATAAAACAATTGGAAACTGTCGTGACCGATTCAACCACCGCTCCTAATCGGAGCGATTGCCGCTACCTCCGAACGATAATCAAAGTAGAGAGCAGTTCTACCCGATTGTCATCTGGAACTGCTTCCTCCGGCGGCATTTCGACCAGCAGGGGGCGGTGCCACCCGCTTACCCGTCTTGTGTCTACAGTGTCCAATTTTTTAGTAAATTACTTTGACTAGGTGCAAACTGTGATATACTGCGAACTGAAATATTTACTTTTTGGACATCAAATATATTATTTCGACATGGAAAATGCATATATTTTGGACAGACTCAAGTTTCTCCCGACTTGAAAATGGCACGTATCCACATTCATTTAAATGCATTTATTTACTTAACTGACATAGATTAAACCAAAAATTTACATTGTTTCGCAATCGTATCGATAGCATTGAAAACAACTCGAAAGTTGGTAATTAATGGTCTATCCATGTACTGTACTGCCCAAGATCGCATATTTGTCCCATATGAATAGGAAATCCAGCAAAGATGGGACTGATATGGGATCATAGGGAAATCAGGAGTGATTCAGTTTCATTCCAAATTTTCGACCACTATTCTAGTTTAAATCTGGAGCCAAATAGAACAAACTCGCTGGTTTCCCCAGCAGTGTTCTATTCATGTTTTTCAAATTTTCAATTAAATGAAATCATCATGTTGGCGCCAAGAAAGGCGCCGTAATTGCAAAGTGGATTGATCCGTAGATAAAATGACGCATTCATACACCAAAACAATTGGAAAATATTTGAATCTCGTGATTCAATCGTGGTTCAAATCTGAGGCATTCCACGGGGGCATGTCAGTCGATCCTGAGCGACCATTTCGAAAATATTTGAAACTCTGCACAGTTTTTCAATTTCATCTAAATCGTCATTTTTCGATATCAAATCTTCATATTGAGTCACGACTAACTTTTCAAAAGGGTGTATGTGAAAATGGTTCAAAAATATTTAAAAAGCTGCACAGCAAAAACGGAATGTTCGATTGTTATGATTTTTTCAGCAAAGTTAGACAACTAAATGGTGATTCTTAAGAAAATGCGCACAGTAAAAAAAAATTTTTGCCTTTAAAAATATCATTTTGTCACAAAAACTCAAATATCTCAAAACCCTATCTTTTTCGAACGTAATTTTTTTAGGAAAACGGTCCATTATATTAGCTATCTACCATAAAAATTTGGTGATGGTAAACTAATAAACAAAAAAGTTATGACATTTCAAACATTTCACAATTTTCACATTTAGTAAAAAAAAATTTTTCTGTGTAAGTTATTTCGAGAATTGCAGTTTGATGCAGATTTTATTGTTAAGGGACGTGATTTAAACAAGTTGTTTTCATGATATTTTGATTTAATTATTCATAGCATCTATAAGAAACTTAGACACGATCCAGTGTTGTGATCAAAATTATTGATAGTGTCATAATTTTCATTGCACGTGACTGACGAAAAATTCTTTTAATAGTGTTGAAACCTGTTGATAATAACGTTGATAGAAACATATCAGAAATGTTATTTTTAAGACAAAAGCTGCAAAATCAAATATTTATATACACGTGTACGTCTATAGTTTACCTGCAAAAAATATACCTCTTAGAGAATAGACTTTATAATCGGGAGGAAACGGGTATCTTCAACAACAACAAATGCATGATAGGTACATACCATGACAATGCTCACGAAAAAGCAAAAAAATTACTACTACTAAGGTTGTTAAAGATCTTATAGTAATTTTTTTCTTCAGTCAAGCAAATGACACCAAACTAGTCAGTAAAAACTTAAAAGTGATTTTGTTTATTGAAATATGACGAACAACATGAGTAGCCGCTTTCTCAACTGTTGTAGGCCGTTTGATGGAAAAAAGTGTTCAAAAAAGTTACGAAATCTCACAGAAAGCACCATAGATAAACTGAAAGCGACTGGTTATGCTCCAATGTCCACATTGAATACAAATTTACGCATTTGCACGTCCTGCCGTCTAAACGTTGACAAAAGAGCAATCTGTATATCATCGGTTGAGCAGAGCGCAGGAAGTTCGAAAACGACAGCAACTGAGGAATTGCCAGATGTATCGACAGCAACTGAGGAATTACCAGAAGTATTAAGTGCTGAGAGCCTTGCCACCGTACCATCAGCGAAATCTGTTTCAACAAATCAATCGGAAGATGAGTGTATCCAAAAGGTCAACATCGAACGCTTTAACGAGGGCATAGCTGGGATAAAAGTGACTCCGATTAAATGGAGTAAGATGGACTACGTTTATTACCCGGAGAAAAAATACCGTGAAATAAACGAAGCTGTACGAAGAAACCTCTTCAAATTAGGACCTGATGATGTGGAAAATACAGACTACGATGAGGTAATTATAAATATGAAGGAAAGGTTCTCGAATGCAGCCACGACAAGGAAAGAAAAATTATTGATTTTGTCGATGCTGCCAAGTTCGTGGTCTATTCAGGATGCCATTGATGAGTTCAAAACCAATAGAAATACAGTAAAAGAGGCAAAACAATTGAAGAATAACTGTCTTTCAACCAAAAATACTAGGTATAGTACTGCATCAACAGATGAGACAAAAGAAATAGTAGTTCAATATTTTGAAGATGATGAAGTAAGTCGAGCTATGCCTGGTCAAAAAGATTATGTATCAGTAAAAAAAGATGGAAAGCGTCAAGCAATCCAAAAACGATTAATGATGACGACTTTGAAAGAAGCGTACACACGCTTCAAGGAAATTCACGATAATATTAAAATAGGGTTTTCCTCATTTGCAAGCCTTCGGCCAAGGCAATGTAAGCTTCTTTCCAATTCAGGAACACATAATGTGTGTTTGTGCACAACCCATGAGAATATTAATCTTATTTTACATAGTTTGAAAAGAATCAATTTAACAAAGGATATTAAAATGTTAACTGGTAGTCTTTTGTGTGAAAATACAACATCAAATTGCTATCTACGATCTTGTTCGGATTGTCCAGATTCTTCATCATTGGAAAATACTTTATTCGCTGAGTTTGAAGAAAAATATATTGATCAGTTATCATTTGAGCAATGGGTGACCACGGATAGGTGTGACATAGAAACTATTGTAAAACCTGTAGATGAGTTTGTGTCATATTTTTGCTTGAAATTAGAAAGTTTAATCCCTCACGATTTCATTAAAACAGAACAATCCAGCTTTTTAAAATATACGAAAAATACATTTACAAAATGGTGAATTTTTAGTCATTTGTGATTTTCTGAAAATTACAGCTTTGTATTGCAAGATGAAGTGCAGTCCCATCACTGGAACGTACAACAAGCTACAATTCATCCATTCGTTATTTATTTTAATGGAAGTACGCAAATTGAACACTTAAGTTTTATTATAATTTCCGAAGATTTAAGACACGATTCAGTATCCGTAAACTTGTTCATTGAAAAAATGATTAACTTTTTACGCGTTGATAAGCATAAAGAAGTTAAAAAGATATATTTCATGTCTGATGGAGCAGCGTCGCAGTACAAAAATCGTAAGAATTTTTCGAGCCTATGTCAATTTAAATCAATGTACGGAATTGATGCAGAATGGCATTTTTTTGCTACATCACATGGCAAAGGTCCTTGTGATGCTATTGGAGGAACAATAAAGCGCATGGCCACAAGAGCAAGTTTAGCCAAAGAACGTGAGCATCCAATTAAAACTGCGAAAGAACTTTTGATTGGGCAAATCGTAGAAAAGAAAAGATTTAACCAAATTATCATTTTGTTTTACTACTACTGAAGAGTACGAAATAAAGGCTTCAGAGCTCAGCGAGCAATTTAATAACGCGAAAACGATCCAAGGAACCCAAAAATTTCACTGTTTCATTCCATTGTCGGAAAATAAAATTAAAGCAAAACTATACTCAAACTGTGCTGATAATAATTCAAAAGTGTTCGATATTTTAAAAATTTGAATAAAAATAAATAAAAATAAGTATTAATAAACTGTTTTCATGATATCATAACCCATACCAAAATTCAAACCCAAAACTCTTAGAGTTTCTATAACAACATTGTGTAACTGCCACATTTAATTTAATACTTAGGATAATATTAATTCATTTTTATTTATTTATACATATAATATTTATACATATAATATACATAATATCGATGAATACATAAATATGGAATATCATACAAACAACTTGTTTAACTCACGCAAGGCCCTTAACAATAAAATCAGCATCAAACTGCGATTCTTGAAAAAAAAAATACACGGAAATTTTTTTGTTTACTATATGTGAAAATTGTGAAATGTTTGAAATGTCATAACTTTTTGTTTATTAGTTTACCATCACCAAATTTTATGGTAGATAGCTAATATAATGGACCGTTTTCCCTAAAAAATTACGTTCGAAAAAGATAGGGTTTTGAGATATTTGAGTTTTTGTGACAAAATGATATTTTAAAGGCAAAAAATTTTTTTTACTGTGCACATTTTCTTAAGAATCACCATTTAGTTGTCTAACTTTGCTGAAAAAATCATAACAATCGAACATTCCGTTTTTGCTGTGCAGCTTTTTAAATATTTTTGAACCATTTTCACATACACCCTTTTGAAAAGTTAGTCGTGACTCAATATGAAGATTTGATATCGAAAAATGACGATTTAGATGAAATTGAAAAACTGTGCAAAGTTTCAACTCAATAGAAAATCATGAATTAAAAATTTTCTTAAATTTTGATGCTGTTGCTTGGAATCGCTCATCTGCAGAAAATAGAACGGAGCGTTATACCAGTTTTATTTCTTTGACATTTGACTGGTATAAAAATGAATCTAGAACAGCCTGCTGGGAAAATGAATGTTTCAGATTCATATTCAAACTGACAGCCCCGAACGATTTGAATCACTGCTGATTTTACCCAGTATCTCAATTACAATCAAACTTTGGCTGTAAAACCTCAAGATTTCCGTTTGAATCAATTTAAACGTGTTTAGGCGCATGTTACGAAGAGTCTTTTAATGCATGTTCTTCTGCATACTTGCGTTCAGCAGGCGCTTTGGTAGAAAGTTTTACATTTTAGATTATTACAGGACGGAGTTCAGTGCGTGATTTCTCTTGTTTCGGACCGAAATATTGTGTTCTGCATTGCGCGGCCGGTAAAAAGAGTAGCCATCGAACAAGTAAGTGCAGTGCGTGTTTTAGTCGTCGGGAGATAAAATAAAATATCTATCTTGTGTTCGGTGGCTCATGCGCATGTCGCGCGCGGTCGAAAAAAGCGCGTTCTTCAATAGTTTGCTGTAGCCATCGGGCAAGTGAGTACGGGGTGCTGCGCTTCCGTGCGGTCGTCCAAAACGCGAATCTCCTCAGTTTTCATATGCCACCGGGCGTGCATGTTTTAACTTTTAACTCGTATTAGTGTTATTTCCCATCTCATAGATCGCATCGCTTACCAAAGTGAATCCAGATAAATTATCCTTTGTAACTGAAACGATATCCTATCCCAAGACAATCGTGGAGATGCAGAGGTATACTTGGTCTCTAGTAGCAACGAGAGTCGGACTAACAATCCTTCCATTTACAATGTTATGAAAACTCATATGTGAATATGTACGTTATGTGGAAGATATTGATTTGGAAAATGTATTGGAGGTAACCACTTTCCCTTCGATGGGACTCGAATCCATGACCCTACCCCTACTGTAGGGTCATGGGTTCGAGTCCAATCCGTTTAGCTTCGCTTTTCAGTCTGATGTAGGCTTCCTCCATCCTCTCAAAGTTACGTGCCATGATATCAATGTCGTCGGCGAAACCAAATAACTGGACAGACTTCGTGAAAATCGTACCACTCGTGTCAATCCCTGCCCTTCGTATTACTCCTCCAAAGCGATGTTGAATAGCAGACACGAAAGACCATCACCTTGCCGTAACCCTCTACGGGTTTCGAGGGACTCGAGAATGCCCTGAAACTCGAACTACGCACATCACCCGATCCATCGTCGCCTTGATCAACCGTATCAGTTTATCCGGAAATCCGTTTTCGTGCATTAGCTGCCATAGCTGGTCCCGATCGATTGTATCATATGCGGCTTTGAAGTCGATAAATAGATGATGTGTAGGCACGTTGTATTCGCGGCATTTCTGCAATACCTGACGTATGGCGAACACCTGGTCTGTGGTAGAGCGTTCACCCATAAATCCCGCCTGGTACTGCCCCACGAACTCTCTTGCAATTGGTGTTGCAATTGGTGACACCTTCCATCCACTCCTGCGGCAGAACCTCATCCTCCCAAACCTTGGTAATCACCCAATGCAGCGCTCTAGCCACCACCGTGTTTAAACAGCTCTCCTGGTAGTTAGTCAACTCCAGGGGCTTTGTTGTTTTTCAGCCGGCCGATCTCCTCGGAGATTCGGAGCCGGAAGTCGCATGTCCTGCGCGCGTGCTCCTAGGTTCATTACCATACCGCCACCGTTGTCTGCCATATCGCCATTCAGGTGCTCTTCGTAGTGCTGTCGCCTCCTTTGGATCACCTCACGCTCGTTCGTAAGAAGGTTCCTGTTTATGTCCTTACACATATCGGGCTGTGGCACGTGGCCCTTACGTGAACGGTTCAACTTCTCATAGAACTTTCGTGCGTTATTAGCGCGGTACAGTTCCTCCGTCTCTTCACGGTCTCGATCTTCCTGCTGGCGCTTTTTCCTCCGGAAAATCGAGTTTTGTTTGTTCCGCGCCCGTTTGTATCGTGCCTCGTTCGCCCTCGTGCGGTGTTGCAGCAATCTCGCCCATGCTGCATTCTTCTCCTCAACTAACTGCTCACATTCGCCGTCATACCAGTCGTTTCTCTGATCCGGAGCCACCGTGCCTAGTGCAGCGGTTGCGGTGCTTCCAATGGCGGATCGAATATCTCCAGCAATCTTCAAGAGATGCTGCGCCTAGCTGATCTTCCGTTGGGAGTGCCACTTCCAGCTGCTGCGCGTAGTCTTGGGCTAGTCTACCGTCTTGTAGCCGCCCAATGTTAAGCCGCGGCGGACGACTCCGACGCGTGTTGATCACCGTCGAGAGTTTTGAGCGCAGACATACTGCGACGAGGTAGTGGTCGGATTCAATATTCGCACTGCGGTAAGTGCGTACGTTCGTGATGTCGGAGAAGAATTTACCGTCGATTAGAACGTGGTCGATTTGGTTTTCCGTTACTTGATTAGGTGATTTCCATGTGGCCTTGTGGATATTCTTGCGGGGGAAGAAAGTGCTTCGGACTACCATTCCGCGGAGGCTGCAAAGTTTATGCATCGTTGGCCGTTGTCGTTCGATACGGTATGCAGACTATCCGGTCCGATGACCGGTCTATACATTTCCTCCTTCCTACCTGAGCGTTCATGTCACCGATGACGATTTTGACGTCCCGCAGTGGGCATCCATCGTATGTCTGCTCCAGCTGCGCATAGAACGCTTCTTTCTCGTCGTCGGATCTCCCTTCGTGTGGGCAGTGCACGTTGATGATGCTATAGTTGAAGAAACGGCCTTTTATCCTCAGCTTGCACATCTTTGCGTTGATTGGCTGCCACCCAATCACGCGTTGGCGCATCTTTTCCAGCACTATGAAGCCGGTTCCCAGCTCGTTGGTGGTGCCACAGCTTTGGTAGAAGGTAGCCGCTCGATGCCCGCTTTTCCACACTTTCTGTCCTGTCCAGCAGATTTCCTGCAGCGCTACGACATCGAAGTTGCGGGGATGTAATTCATCGTAGATTATCCTGTCGCAACTTGTGAAGCCTAGCGACTTGCAGTTCCATGGTCCAAGCTTCCAATCGTGATCCTTTATTCGTCGCCTAGGTCGTTGCCGATTGTATCGAGTCGTATTATCTTCTATGTCGTTCGTAATAGTTGTTTTTAAAGGCGGCTTATTGGGCCTGCGCAAACCTCCTGTCTCGTCGGAGGCCGTCGTGTCAGGGCTGTTTAGCGTCCCACCTAACACCAGGACTTGGGCTTGTGCGCTTTGAGCGGCATACGGTCGAAAAACGTATCTGTCAAGATACAATTAAGTGGTGGAATTCAATGGGATTGTACAAACTCGTCTTATGACAAGTGAAGACATTCCACTAAAAAGCTCAAAATAATGTTCTTAACAAAATGGAAATTAATTCTAATCTCTGATCTTATCATCTAATCTAATTTCTATACCCTCATGTTAGTGCTCCCTAGAATACCAATCCAAGACAAAATTTTCAAAACGACTTATCTGCTTTTGTAAACAAAGATTCAAACGACGATTTGACGAATCTGATAGCTCTCCCACACAAACCAACACCATCAACAGGTAGCGGAAACCTTCACCTACCTATTGGTGGTGTTGGTTTGCGTGGGAGAGCTTTCAGATTCGTCAAATCGTCGTTTGAATCTTTGTTTACAAAAGCATATAAGTCGTTTTGAAAATTTTGTCTTGAATCCAAAGGTGCTATCTACGTTGGTTACAAGCTATACTAAGAGCATCATTACCGGTCGCGAGCATTTTAATCACCCGCGCAGCGCTTTCATTTTAGTTTCGTCACTCGTTTCCGTATCGGTTACTATTTTCGGCTCTCAATTTGGTTCAGGAGGGTGAAACGCCTGTCATCCGCGGTACGATGGCGCTCTACCCAACATCGTTTTTGGTACTTCTGTTTTTTGGTACCCAGTTCATGGGTAGTATACCCGAATTCAACCATCATTTTGGGTGATTGGTTTGTACGCAGTTAGTGCTAATTATCGGCAATAAGTTTCTCCTGGCGAAAACTTACAATTAGTTGAGGTACATCGAGCCTTTTGTGTTTGTATGGCTTCTTTATGTCGAAAAATAGCTCGTCGATACTTCCGAAGTTTTGTTATCATGTATTAAACGAAATTAAAACAAAAACATTGTACGCCATATAGTGAATGAATGGTGGGTAGGCGTATTAGCCTTCTCTTCAGTCCCCTGATTTGGTTGCTGTATTCCGTACCGGTGACGTTTGACAGTTGACAGTACATCAAATAGCAGCGCTCTTATCGCGCTACCAAATTTGGTCACCTGTCAGTCGCGCTACTGTTATAGCAGCGCGTTTAGTAGCGACCGGTAAAGTGTCAAGTAATGATATTGCGCTGCCAAACGGCTTAAACTCACCACCGGTAATCTTGCTCTAAGGGAAACTAAACGTATGTCAGCTATATACTTACTATTGTCGTTTTCGTTTTTGCGGTGTAGCTGCACCGGGTGTACACTTTCTGCACTGAAATTGTTCGTTTTTGGTTTTCGCTCTACACTCAAACCCCACTTTTTCGTGCACCGTATGGAAAGTGTAGCACGCATAAAATCGAGAGTGTAGCTTGTTCGAATGGTGGTGTTACCAATACAGCCGCATGCCACGTGCTTGTTGCTGTCAAATTCTGTTTTGTTTTGGCTTCGGTTTTGATGTACCGGGTGCGCGTTGGAGTTAGATTTTTTTTAATAAAGTGGGAATGGTAATTGCGTGTTTTAATTCTATTTATCTAATACAAAATAAATAAAAATGTAGTTTTATGTATGTCATAAGAGAAGGATAATTAAAAACAGTGAAGGACATTTAATAATCGATTAGTTTATAAAAGTTAGGCGATGAATCAAGGTAAAAGAAATTGCTTACATTCAACCAGTTGTATTGTATACTAATTCATGTTCCTGCTATTAAATTTTATCTTTCGTTACTTTGACCATCGGTTTGAATATATTATTAGTCATGAAATTATTCTAATAAAGAAGTTTTTTTTGTGGAACTTGAAAATAGTTCCAAACTTTTGAACCAACATCAGAACTTGTTCTTCGAAGTATCTTTTGGAAAAATCAACTAGCTTGAGGTGAAGAATCATTCCATAAACTCTTTTGAATTCCAAGTTTTTGGTATTTGCAAAGGATTTTTACAACCTTTTCAGATTTTGAATATTCAGCTTTGATCTATTGAGATTTTGTTAATTTTTATTATCTTATAGAATCTAATGACTCAATAGCAATAATTACAGTCTTGCTTGCTAGCTCACATTTTATTACATGGGCCACCTTTTAGTTGAGCCTTTGCTGGTTAATCCATGGAATTGAGCATATTTAGCATAATTGAACATAATTTGTGAATTGTAATGTTTAAGTCGCAGTACATATGTTCAAATGGCTGACAGGTCACCAGACAGGTTATAGCCTATTCAGATTACGCCATTAATCTTAATAAATATCGTGTACAAGTGGAATTGAAAATTGAATGTATGTAGATGGGCATCAAGTTACTCTTTATCATATTTATTATAATAAATGGCGCAATTTTAAACGGCTATTAGCTCAATCAGCATATCACGAATGTACATGTATAACAAGATTAGTTTAGAATCGAGCTTAGAATGTATAAACTGATTCGAGCTTTTTTAATTCGTTCAATAAATATCTTTGCAAAGCAATATTTTATAAAACTGGAAAACTTTGGAAACCAATTTCATTTATAATACATTCTACTTTCCACTTAATTTGTGAGTGCTAAGAAAAATGTATGTCTCTTACGAACCGAAGTTCGCCGCATTGTTATATAATAGCAAATTTAAGGTTAGTACAAACAAACGTTTCCCTAAGAATCCAACATTCTTCTCAAAAACCTGAAATGGCCCAAGAATTCCCAATGAAAACCCAAAAATCAATCTACTTGTAGTTTTGTATTGTGATTAATTGAAATATGCTTTTGCATATTTTAATACTTCCATCAGAAACAAAGAAGCTCTTAATGAATCATTGGCCGTGAAATTTTGCAATATTTGATTCGTTTTGAAATATCATGCATCGTTTTCATGATCTGTCAGACAGTGAGTACTGTGTTCAGCTTTAGATAATCGATGCAATTAAACAGAAAGTAAAAGTAAAATGTCTATAAGAGTGACACTATTCATACAATTTCAATTTAATCCCAACAAGAATGATTGGAATAACATACATATTTCAAAGCAGGCAGCAAGAACAAAAACAAATATGACAGAAGCATGGAAGATGGCCGATGTCACACATACTTTCGCAATCTTACTGGGACTGCACTGAAAATGTTCGTTTATGTGGTGCAAAATTATGCATTTTCCGGTGTAGCTACACCACAAAAACGAAAACGACAATATGTTACATATGTTGTAAACAAACGCTAGAGACAGTCATGCTGAAAACTGTGTAGGGGCAGGAGGGGCCATATGAACATACGGGGTAAACAAAAGTAAAAGTAAACTAGTAAACAAAAATTGAAAAGCAAGATATGTCAGAAGTAATTCTGCACTGAGGAAACTGGACGTACGAATTTCAATCAAACGCTTTATGGAAGTTTGCCACAAGAAATCAAAAGGCCGTCTTATGAAAGATGATTTAAATTTAAAAAAGAAGCAATGTGCGGCAGAGTGGGATCGTCGGGATCGAGAGGCCTGTATGCAGACCACACAGCGAAGTTTGGACAATGGACATACGTTTAGGCAACTCCGTATATAAAGCGCAGGATTGTTACGACTACGACTACGCAGAATTCGCGGTTTTTGCGGATTTGATGCAGATGAACATAACGGTTTTAAGGCTTCGCAAGGAATTAGTTTTGGAGGGAAATTTAATAAATAAGGAGCGTAGTTTACGATAGCAAAATGTTGTTGAGATGGACTCCGCGTTTGAAGTCTATGCTTACCCAAGCCACCCCTTCCCCAAGCCAATATTGAATGCATTATACTCTTGAGCACTCGTTTAACAAGCATTATATGGGTAAAAACTTCACTTGTGGTCATTTTTCATCGTTTTTGAATATCCATTTTTTGTCACGTCAATTTTGACATAATTCCGAGATATGTCTTAGTTTCTTCTTGATTAACCCCTCTACGACGAACCACACAGCATGAAACATGCCATCATTTTTCGATTTTTTTTGTCAGGAATTAGTTTAAAGTATTGAAGGTTTTATATTGTTTTCATAGCATTCATCTAGAAAGAAACAGGGTCTATACAAAAATTTGAAACACAAATATGTTCCTTGTTTCTTGTACAGAAATAGGATTTTTCTGATTATTCTGAAAGTAATTCCCGTTGATTTTTTTTTTCAACAATTCGATGAGACTCTTTTTCAGTCTGCTGAACTTTGCTCCAAAAAAATAGATTTTTTTTCTCTTGGAGGAACTTTCACTGTTTTCTGTAGCGATGACTGCCTCAATCTTTGCGTAAACTTCCGTCTTGCATTTGGGAAATAATTCTCGAAAGGTTTTTCTTAGGAATTAGAATACACTAAACAATATCTACAGGAATTCTCGAAGCGATTTCCAACGGAATCCATGGAAAAAATTGCTTGTATTTGAGGAAGATTTTTTTTTCATGGATTGCTGGAGAAGTTTTTATAAAAATTAACTTTGCGATTCCCAGAAAGACAGCAGGAATATCTGCAATATAATCCGTTTTGAATTTATGGTATGAGATAATTTCCGGAAATTTTTGTGCTGATATCGGATTTCTGTTGGAAATTCCGTCCGAACTCCTGAAGAAATATTTCACAAGAATTGAAGTATTTTCCGCACAATTTCTTTTAAAAAATCCTAGAAATTTCCACAAGGTTTTCCACAGAAACTTGTGCTGAAATTTCTGAAAAAAAACTTCAGAATGGATGGAACACCATGGATTACATTTTACGAAACTTAAACAACTTTGTAAGATTCTGAATTATTTCTCTCTGGACTGGATATATATCCAAATAATTTTCATATTTTTATATGAATTCAACTAATTTGTATACAGAAGTTTTGTTCGAAAAACAAATTAACATTATTTTATTACCTAATTTTTACGTAAGTAAGCTTATGAACAACAATTACAACAAAGCTGCAACCATCATTTTCTGTATGAAACGTTGATTATAGAAATCATTTTGACTGCCTCATACTTGTTTGCTTAGTTAGAACGTTGGTGAACAGGACCATCCAGAATAGATGTGATACTAATGGATATTTTCTTTTTTCTTTTCAATGTGGTAAAATCATGTAGAAAATCAAAGTTATATTATATGAAACGTACTGAAAGAGAACACGTTCTGTAAATTGTGGTAACAAAAATTGATATTTCGCGCGTAGTTGGCGCGAATTGGATTTCATGTCGCGCGGAAATGTCACGTATTTGATTTTAGTTGGCGCGGATTTCGCGCCGGTCGAAACTTAGGTATGTTAAAATTCATGTTATATCTGAGGTTGAATTTTTAGTCAAATCGGTTCACGCGCAACCGAGACCAGAAGCTCCAAAAATGACAATTGGGCATACAATTTGTTATTATTAAAAATGTTATTAATAATTATTAAAAATTGTATTTAAAAAATGTCTTCATAATTTTGAATTCTTTAAGTTTTTTGAAACAATTTGTGCTGATAAAGATTAATAAGCTTTGTGATTCCAAATAATTCTTTGTCTAGTAATTAATTAGATCATTTTATTGCTTTTTTTATCGAAGAACCGATAATTTTTCAACGTGCCAACACAAATGTTCACACGTCTAACTGCATAGAAATTAGCGAAAGCACAATCAAAAACATTTTATTGTCTTTATTAAGCAGATTTACAGCCCTAGGCTGGCTCGTCTTCAGAGACAATCTAAAACATCGTTCTTGCACTCTTTCACACTTTTTTGCAGCTCATCCAATTAGGCCGTTACAAATATTTATTTGACTTTTTGTCCTACTGGTCTCTGAAAGGTCAAGGGGGGGATAATAAAAAATAAATATTAAAACGAAAAAAATAAAAAAAAACTCCTCGGATTTGTTCAAGAATGTTTTGAAAATCCTCAAAATTATCCAAATTTTATTTTGTTGCCCCCTCAAAACATTATTTTTTGGCAAAACAAATCGGAGGGGGGGAGGACAAAATAGATATTAAATATTTGTATCGGCCTTATACATAAATGGTAAAACTGGTGGGAATATATTTTAGTAAGACAATATTTTTAACCGGTAGAAGGACGACGCAAAATTGGATATACATATATCTCGGGTACTTTTTCAAAAGGACGTATGTGATTTTGTAAACAAAGTTTCAAACTTCGATTTATCCAATCTGATAGCACTCTTACGCAAACCATCACCACAGACAGGTAGAGGAAGCCATCTGCTACCTGATGGTGGTGGTGGTTTGCGTGGGAGTGCCATCAGATTGGACTAATCGACGTTTGAATCTTTGTTTACAAAATCACATACGTCCTTTTGAATAAGTACCCGAGATATCATTCTGCCATTTTCATACACAAGCTGCAGTTGCACGGAAAAATCTTCAAAATCATTGTTGAAATGATAAACTTGGTTTAGTGTTCTCCTGCGACGCTGGGTAAATACCATTACGTGGTGTGTCACGGAATAATGTTTACCATGGTCATATAGCTAACCTCTAGCTAACCCAATAGATACCTTCCTAAATATTCAACTTTGTGATATTTATGAGGGTATTGTCAAGTCGGTTGCCTCTTGCCAAGCTCCATCCTCTCCCTAGTTACGGTGAAGATGGGTACGGCCAGTAAAAGTAATCCTCATGATTTTATAATTTATGTCTTTTCTTGATTTCTGATAGCATTCTAGATAAGCATTTCAAAAGAAAAACATGATATCACTAGTTTACAATCTACTATGAGTTACACAGTGACAATGCAAATGCAACTCATTTCACTACCTAGTTAATACTTCATACAAAAGTCACTATTTGGTCACTTTTTCTGCATCTGAAAGTCACTATTTGGTCACTTTTTTCGTCATCGTTGGTCACTAAGTCACTATTTTAAACGGCATTTATCGCTACCAGCCCTGGCTTCCACACTGATATTCTTCCCTCCCCCTTCATACGGGAGCTTGGCAGAAGGAAGGTCGTGCGATATGTGCCATCACAAATATTGCCCTCCGCTCGCTTTCAAATCGAGTTCAATAAACAAAAATTCATGCCTGCCGTATCCTAACGGAACTATCAATTCTATACTTTTGCCTCTAATTCTATCATGAACATGTACGTCTAAGTTTGGAGAATGATATTAGCATTTCCATATCATCGAAAAGTTGATCGTTATTTATCAATACTTGCAAATGGTTTAGCAAATTGGTGGAGAGCTTCCATCCGATTGATGTGAACGCTTTTAACCCTTTATAAGGCAGTTGCAACTATATTGCCACCAACAAATTATTTTTTTTCTATTTATTAACAAGAGCTCTACTTATTATTTTCCATGTAGTGACTTTATTTTCTTCCTAGTAACACCCCAGATGAATTTGAGCCCCAAAAAAATTAAAATGTCAATTTGAGAACAGTTTTTTTACGAACAGATCGTAAGTTTCGAGTGGAAGAAGGATTTTCAGTTGTAATTCGTTAAAAAAACGACAAAGATATATTTTTTCCCGTTGGTATTAATTATTTTGAATCTCCTGTGTTAGATTATTACGTGATTAGCGTGAAAAAAGCTTTGCCTTTCTTTTTTGGATTTTTGACGAAATTGTGTTTTTTTTTTTCCAAGGGTCCCCCTCCCCTTATGAACAAAAGCGCGAAACAATTTCACTTATAATGCGTTTTCCGACTAGGACTCTTCACCAAAAAATGTAACGTGCCTTGATTTGACTGGTTTTACGTAAAACCCATTTTTTTTTTAAATCTTTTGTTTATTTTTATTGTTGCCTGTTTTCCCGCTTGCCGGGCAGTGGCAACTATACAGCCACCAATTTTTCAATGTTTCTGAACTGTTCAATGTATAACAATGAATAAATTTAATACCATGTCAACATTGTGTCCTATTGTTGTTTTTGTTAATTTATTGTTCAGATTCGTCTGCCTTATAAAGGGTTAACATACAAAATCCTTCGTATCTTAGATTTGGATTTGATACCCACTACTGTCTAAAGTCACTAAATAGTATCTAGTGACTTTAGTACTGTGCGTCTCGTAAAACGTAATAAATTTTGCATATGTATCTAAAATAAACATTTTTAAATATATTTGTATCTCAGAACTGAATTTCAATGCGATTTTAACAGGACAATCATAAAACTTGCCAATAGTCAAATTAAAGGGTAGCTCACATTGCCCCTCTTTTTCCTAATATCCCTCAATGGGTTAGATGCAATTTTTTTTATTTTGTAATTGTAATCTTATTGAGTACGATAATCTACTGGCATCTATTATTTACGACCTATGATTGTTCAATTGTCAACCAAACGATAAAAAAAAATTACATTCTGCTATCCAAATAAAAGCCATTATCAAATAGGTATATACTTCGCGAGGTGTGATTTACTAACCACTTCGCCTCCATTCCAATATTTGTGAATTATACGGCAAGAGGTGAGCCAGCCAAGGGCTGAAAACCTCTTAAATAAAGACGATAATAATAATAATTATACGGCAACCTTGAAGGCGAATAACATTTTAACTGATAAAGAGGAGTTACCGTTCTCACAATCAGTGATATGCCATACTTGACGATTTCGTGATAAGAAGATACATAAGTATAAGTATATTTATTTGTTACGATAGCCTACCAGTTACAGGACTTTTACTTAGGTCAAGGAAGTATAAATATACGTATGTTATGGCGATCTCCGTTCCATCTTTTTCATTGGCAAAATGTCAAACGAATAGCAATTTATGTAAATTTTAGCGATCACCTACGTGATCAAAACTAACTCGCAACTCCACCACATATAAACTCTTTCCATCTTCGAAGCAAAAAGCTCGGTACCGAAATTTCGTAACTCATTTCCACGCTCGCAAACACATAAGCGACGTCGACCCAAAAACCGTGTAAGCACTAACCTCTTCCTGGGTCTTTTCGTGCTCCAAGTGCCTCCGACAACAGCCGCATAGGTATAGCGAGCAGAAGCGGTGGTAAACAATGCAATGTCGATTGCAACACAGAAAAGAGTATGCACTTACTCTTCGTTTTGCAGCTTCGGCTGGGATGTGGACAAACTTCTGGAGACGCTCTGGATCAGACGCATTTGTTGGAACGTGATTATATTGCTGATGGCACGGTTGCTGCTAGCTCCAACAGCATCCATCAAACAGGTTTTGGCCAGACTCTTCCTAATTATTTGCTGAGTGGTACGTGATGTAATCAACTTGAACATTTTCTCGACGAGGAAGTTTACTTTCACTTGGAACGATATTTTGCTTAGGAACACTTTGCTACAGGAATCTACCAACAAGCACAACTAACAGAGCATCGCTTCCGGGTTCTAGACGACTCGACTTTAGCTCAGCCAAGTTCTTTTTTTCGCACACGCTTTTAAATAAAATACACAACTGACTATGCTCAGGTTTCAGTTTGTACGATAGACTCAGTGGCCCAGACCCCCAAACCGTGCGAGCCGAACGAAGATCAAAATTTGACATATGAGCATGCATGATAAAATTAGTGCAAGAGCTGCGACCACCAAAAATATATCCCGCCCGTTATAATTAAATACGAGAGCAAAGTTAGCTCTTATTTCCAGACAAGGGGTCGTTTAAAATTTACGTCATATACAAATTCAGCGAATTAGGCTTTCTGCGAGCGTGTACGCACACGCACATTTCACTCACACTTTTACTCAGTTTGTTTGCAACCACGAGCAGCTGTCACGGCAAAATCAAATGAGATTGTTTTCAACCACGAACCGTGCGTTCGTGTTGGTGAGAAATGTCGGCAAGACCCTAATACTAGAGTGCTTTGAGAATAGGTCGTATGTGCAAAAGAGAGCCTCTCTTCGGTTCCATTCTCTTTCGATTATTACAAAGCTATGCACAATTTTACGTTGGATTTTTTGGCAGATATCTAACGACAATAGCTTTGTCTAGCGTGCTAAAGTGAAAATGTTGCAGAAAATGCTAAACTTGCCGATCTATTAGCGAAAGAGAGCGTGAACAAAGAGAGTCTCTCTTTTGTACATACGACCTATTCTCAAAGCAATCTAGAATAGAGTGATGTTTGGCACACGCACACCACCCAAGTAACCATACTGAGCAATGCTGAGCCCTTGACTGAGCCGTTAAAAATGACATTAATTCGGTTCTATAGTCGCATTAAAGTCATGTGCAACGACGGCAACGACCAACAAGGGAATTTGCTGACAGATAAAACTGAAGTGGCTGCCAGGTGGAAGCAACACTTCGAGACTTTGTTGAATGGAGGAAATGACGGTGCATCGGTGAACAGAATAAATATTAGCGACGATGGACAAGCTGTGGAGTCACCTACACTACACACTTAAAATAAATCGCCGAATTCGGTAAAATTTTACCGAAATCTCAACAGCAGAACTGTTCGGTAAATAATTTACTTGATCTTCGGTGAAAAAATCTGTAAAATAAATTACCGAACAGTTCTGCTGTTGAGATTTCGGTAAAATTTACCAAATACGGTGAAATGAGGTAAGTGTGTAGATGAGGTTAAAAAAGCTGTTAAAGAGCTGAAAAACAATAAGGCTGCGGGGAAGGACCAGCTCCCGGCTGAACTTCTCAAACATGGCAGTGGGCAGCTTTATGAAGTTCTGCACCATATTATGTCGAAAATACGCTAGCTGGTTGGACGGCCTCATTTGCCCTCTCTTTAAGAAAGGGCACAGACTGGAGTGCGCCAATTACCGAGGAATAACCCTCCTTAATTCGGCGTACAAAATTATGTCCCGTATTCTGTTCAACAGATTGAAACCGCTTGAAGAGTCCTTCGTCGGCGAATACCAAGCAGGTTTTCGTGAGGGCCGATCAACGACGGATCAAATGTTTACCCTGCACGCTAACCTGGATCTACCCAAAATTATGTCAAAGTGACCCAGATTCGGTAAAACCGTGGTTACTCTAATCTGGGTAAGGGTATTGCTTTTTGCATTGAAACTTTTCGTTTCGCCACTGAAACCATTGACACTTGTCTTCAGCGACTTCTTCCGTGATAGCCCAGGTAACCATAAGCATTCAAATAAGCCATACGTGCTACTATAAGGCTACCACAGAGCTAACAAACTTCATACTGGCTCTACAATAGCCCTATATAGCCGAAAAGGCGAAATAAAGTGCTACAGTGATCGTTCGCTAATTGGGGCACGACCTCACCCCAACTAGCGAATGCCGTTCGCTAATTGGGGCGGTTTGACAAGCGTCAATGTTGTTTACTTTTTGCATTGAATAAAAGAAAATTTTACGCGCCAGAAAATATCGATCCCGCCAAACACGGAAACAAAACGTCAACGCGTTTTTGACATCCCACTCTGACGTTCAGCTGCTTTTTAATTGGGTTTCGCCCCAATTAGCGAACCCCCAACTAAAAAGCGCCCCAACTAGAAAAACCCCAATTAGCGAACGTTCACTGTAATGGTTACCTGGGAGAGCATTTGCATATTTCATTCACTCATACATCTATATTGCTGTCAAAATGTGCATTTGACAACTAAATTTTCAGCCAAAAGCTCTATTTTTTTACACCGGTGCACTCACACAACTAATCGACATCAGTTGTCAAAAATCAGGAGTACCAACTTGACCACTATCTCCTTGTCGCCGAGTCTGGCGCTGAGTGCTCGGCGCGGAAACCCAAAGGTGGGAATAAAATTTTGGGGCTTATGCGCAATACCTTGACTCAAATCTGGGTTACCGTGCAAGCGAAAAATCTGGGTAACCGGTACCCAGCTCTTTTCGCTGCAGAAAATAATGTTTATGTAAAAACTGTTAAACAAAACATTTTTCCCAACCCATTTCATTTGCCGGCAGTGCCGACAATGCTCCGCAATGATAAATTTAACTATTCTTACCTGTTTCTTGTTGCATTCAGTGCAAAACCCGAACATTTTATTCGAGCATAAGACTTCGACGCCAGTCGACGCCATGTTGCTGTATCCGAAAATGTTTAAGTCCCCAGTTACCCAGATCTCGGGTTGGTCTGACTCAGATCCATTTTGTTGACATACCCAGATTTTGACAACTGCTAACATCGAAAAAATCCGGGTACAAACGACCCGGCCACTGGGTTGTTTCAAGTTAGCGTGTGAGACAAATCTCGCTTAACTTTTCAAAAGCTCCTAAGTAACATTTTTTTCATGAATTAATTTGAATACAGTCGCGATTCGCTGGTTGGGCCACGACCTCGGCCCAACTAACGAATTCGGTTTTTTAGTTGGGCCAACTGACAGCCATTTGAACACGTGTATTTCGACTTGAACATCACAAATGATGTCCAGTGACGCCCAATCCCGTTTTCCGTGTTTACATTGAATTTTGACGTACGGTTGCTTTTTAGTTGGGCATTGGCCCAACCAGCGGAGGCCCAACTAAAAAGTGACCCAAGTATTAAGATCCCAAACAGCGAATCCCGACTGTAGTGCAATCAATAGCTTTCATGTTGTTTTGTTGATTGCGCTATTCAAATTAATTCATGAAAAAATTTTTACTTAGGTCCTTTTGAAAAGTGAAGCGAGAAATCCTTGATAAATTCCGGGAGTATTATTGTACGTGGATTTCCCTATTGGACCCGACCGTTCGAAATAGTCGCTCCTTGAACGGTCGTTGAAATCGCCGTTTTCACCTTCCCACCCATCTTCATTGTAAAATCTGTCAAAACTGGCAAGTCTGCCACGTGCTTTTTGCTGTTTCCCTCGGACTTCTCTTTCTTTTTCCGATGTTTTGACATCTGTGTTGATAGACAAGGAGCAAAAAACAAGGTAATCTACCAAACATTTATTGAGTTTGGCAAACCTTGCTGGAAAAGGGAACGTTTGAAATAGGCAAGTGAACTGACCTTCGAATCCATTGGTCAAGTAAATCTACAATATGCATCTCGAGATAAAATAGAATACTGCGGCTTCCTGCTGGTTGCTTCTCAGGTAATCGCAACGGTCACTAAACTCAACAGAGTCAATGAAAATCTCACCCACCGTATGCACTTGCCATGATAAACACTCTCCATGTACTCAGTGACTCCAGTTGCCTCTCACTAATACAATCGAACACTGCTGTCATTTCGCGAAAACCACGTGGTTTTGTTTTGAGCGGGAAAATTCTGCCTAACTTTTAACACGGTGGCTATCTTGACGTTTACCTTCGCAGTCGAGCCTGCGAGTGTAAGACCGCCGCAGCATTCTAGAAAAAGATAAGCGCGACAATACAACTTGCAGACACATCATCTGTTTATTGATTTCAAGGCGGCGTACGATTCAGTGAAACGGAATGAATTATGGCAAATTATGCTTGAACATGGTTTTCCGGCGAAACTGATACGGTTGATTCGTATAACGTTGGACGGATCGAAATCAAATGTAAGGGTTGCGGATGAAATATCGACGTCATTTGTTACCTTAGATGGATTAAAGCAGGGTGATGCACTCTCGAATCTACTGTTCAATATTGCGCTCGAGGGAGCGATTAGGAGAGCTGGTGTGCAAAGAAGCGGTACCATTATCACAAAATCGCATATGCTCTTGGGATTTGCGGACGATATCGATATTATCGGAATTGATCGCCGTGTCATGGAAGAGGCTTTTGTGCCTTTTAAGAGGGAAACAGCGAGGATTGGACTCACGATCAATACCAGCAAAACGAAGTACATGGTCGCTGGCAATCAACGTGGGTTCATTAGTGGTGGTGGTAGCAAAATGGTGCTGGATGGTGAAAAATTTGAAGTGGTAGAAGAATTTGTGTATCTTGGAACATTAGTGACGTGCGATAATGATGTTACCCGCGAGGTGAAAAGGCGTATTGCAGCTGTCGCGACTGTCGCGTCGCATGTGTTTGGTGTAGGACTATATTTTTGTTCAAGGGTACATTACTCTAAATATAACATCTGCGGCTGGAAAGTGAAAACTCTCCAAAATGTCACGTGTCATTTGACATAATGTCATTTGAATGACATTTTGCCTCCCACGCCCCAGATTACATATTTACAGCAATGTCTTGTTAGACAAAGTTGTATGCACATTTAAGCGCTACAAGTTCGCCATACCTCAGGAAGTGATAGCTAACTTCTGAAAAATGTTCTGAGAAAATTATACAAACGAATGCAAATGACATTTTACAACACTGCTGCCAATAAGCACTTGAAAAACATATATAGAACTTATAAGCACTGAAAAGCTGTTATATGGTACAAATGCGGCATATTACAGTATATTGTGTCCGCGGCCCTTTTCCGGTTATATTCAAATAAGGGACTTGAGGAACCGTGAAATGTATATAGAACTTTATTCGCAAATTCTCTGGTACTTTTTTACATCGTATCGAAAACGCGCGCGGCTTTATTTTTGTGCGTCAGTCACAACTGGCAAATATGTATACACTGCATGAAAAGTTTAATCAGTTTGAGAGTAATAAAATGAATACATAATATTTCTTCCCTCCTTTAAGAAAGGAATCCAAAGGTTAAGGAGAATACCTCAGCGGAGCTCGCCGCACCCTATTAGATCGACGCAAAGCGGGTGGTGAAATTTCTAAGCGACGATCTCTCGGCTGCTCCGGACTGTTATTTGGTGTCAAGAATTGTTCATCAGATGAATCAGCTGACTCTGGGACTCTTCCGAATGTTGCTCTGGATTCTGCGCTGGACGATGGGTTTTGCGACGTCATAGTTCCATAGAAGCGTGCGCGCCTGGCTGCCTCACCTGATGATGTCGTGCCATGTGCTATTGTGGGTTGCTTTGATGGTGTCAATTCGCTTCCTTCACTCCCACTGTCATCAATGTCATTCCGTCCAAAACTTCGCATCTGATTAACGTGACGTTTGAAATGTTTTCCTTGGTAAACAATCTCGTAGTGCAAATCTCCCAATCGAACATAAACAGTTCCCGGGATCCACTTGTCCATCCGTACACTACTAAAAAACGAATAGTTTTAAACATGTGTAACGACTAATAAAATAGTCCAAACACACTGATAATATAATTTATGTGCGTGTTATGCTATTCAAAGTAATGCATATATGCTTAATTAGCTAGCGCAATCACTATTACAATCATAACAAATAAAAAATATGTGTCAGGCCTAATGGCAAAAATCCATATCGTCTGACACATAAAATTGATTGTTTTGATAATTACAATGATCACCGAACCTATACAGAACAAAGTGAAACAAAAAAACAAAATGGCGCGTGAAAGAAGTCCGATTTTGTCATGCTAAATAAGTTCAGCATTCAGTTCAAAATATGGAGGTAATTTATACGTTTTGAATCAATTTATTTAGTAACTTTCATTTAAATACCTTCTTGTATTTACTTTTAGTGTAATGCATCATGACAAACCCGAAACCACAAACAAAATAGTCAAACAATGCTGTTGGTTCGCAACTTTCAGCATCTGGAAAATCGTTCCGTGAAAAATCGTGCGCTGGCAAGTAATATCGGTAATATGCTTGAAAAATCTCAGTGGTTTAGATTATCATAATTATTGTTTATTTCATATGGTTCTCTAGGTGCTGAAATCGTCATTTAAATACGCTGGCGGAGACCCTGTCGAGACCAAATCACCAGAAAAGGCACGTATATAAAAATTCCCGGCAGTATCGCCAGCTGCCCTCCTTAAGCTTGCTGTATTATTATCCGCGCCAGATTTCTGCCATCATATCATCATACCTGTGTTCGTTTTCATCAGCAAACTCCTGCCTCGGTTTAATTTAAACATCAACTCCGGAGCCCGGACTGTTACTGGTTATGACGATGCTGGAGTGCAATTCGAACCGCTTTCAACTACCTGAAAGGAGCTACATATGTGTACTGCTGGAGCTTTCAGTAACCGTATTTCCGGCGGTGTTCCGTTGCAGAGTAACCAGCTGACTATGGATGCGATCAGTAGTAGTGAGAAAAAAATACCAAGCTTGCTACCCATTTTCCATCTCATCGAGGTGTCGCACCCCACCAGATCTTCCAGCACATCTGGGCTGCGATGATTTTGTCGCTGAATGGATAGACTAAACGCTGCGAGCCTCTTGAAGATGCTGGAGATGATTTTCACCATCAGGTGCATGAAACGCAAGGTAAGTGCTCCTTATAAATGCCAAAGGAACCATTAATAGAAGCACCGCCACAAGGCGATAATATCCACTGAACATACAATCCAAATCATGTTCTTGTTTGCAGTTATTTATGAGCTGATCATCGAATTCATATGGAGTTTGGAGTGCATCGACTGATATCTGCTGTCGGTATCAAATAATCGCTCACGAGGACCTAACTTGCTGGAAGCACTCGACAAAATTCACTTATTGCTTTATGGTAGCTTCGAGGCTGAAACCGAAACCGCTGGAAATTTCACACTGCTCGAATGTAGGGTTTTGTCCACCAAGGATAGGAAACAGATTTCAACCGATTCCACTGAAGAGAAATGTGGGCTACTCACAATAAAGTAGCGGTGGCTGTTGAAGTTCGTCGTATGGAAGTAGTAGCAGCACACAATTCACATGTGGAATTGCGAAAAAACCGACAAAAGCTGCCAACTAATGTACATTTTTTCTTTGTCTTGAAAATAAAAGTTGAAGTTGAAGAAATTTCAATTTTTGTATTATTTACTGGGACCAAAGAATGATTAAATCTTTATTTAGCTAAATAAACTATATAGATGATTAGTTATAAATTTTATGAATGTCTGCTATTCATGTTTATCGATAGGCCATATGAAATGCATTACTAATCAATAATCCAATTTATGTGTAGCGCTTATACATTTGTTATATGATGTACACATGAAATGCATTAATATTATGCTATTGCAAATATCTATATAGGCCACACATAAAGCTTATATAGATTTTTTTGGCAGTGTATATTTCCCGATAGGAAATAAATCCGCTGCCCAGGAGTAAACGATCGGAAGGACGGTTGAAACGCAGCTTGTTGTTTTTCCTTCATTGTGGTGGCGATGCTCTGTGGTCGCACGAGATCCAACCGTGTTCGGATGTTCCGTCCCAGGAACAATTTCGCTGGCGAGTCACCAGTTTCGGTGTGAGGAGCTTTCCTATACTGCTGTAGGAAGACGTTCAAGTTAGCCTGCAAATTATCGTGTGTTGTTCCCATTGCCTTCAAGGCATTCTTCACCGTTTGTACATAACGCTCCGCCTGTCCATTTGTCGCCGGGTGATAAGGTGCAGATAGCTTGTGATATTTAACACCGCTTTGTTGTAGGAATCGTTTGAACTCCGACGCCGTAAACTGGGGACCGTTATCCGATACAATTGTTACCGGTGCACCATACGTTGAGAATAATCCATCGAGAATTTTGATTGTAGCCGCCGATGTAGTGGATGTGGTGACTTTAACTTCGACCCACTTGCCAAACGCGTCGACGACTATTAGCAGCATTGCACCCGCAACTGCACCAGCATAATCTACATGGATTCGCTCCCATGGACCGCTCGGGTACTCCCAATGATGGCTGCTGAATTTTGGTGGTGCTGATGCATGACGTGCGCACTCCGTGCAAGATTTTGCTGTCCGTTCTATATCGGAATCGATTCCTGGCCAGTAAACATAAGACCTGGCAAGCCCTTTCATTTTGACGACGCCAAAGTGCGCTATGTGTAAGTCACTCAAGATTGCAGGACGGAGAACAGCTGGTATAACCACTCGATGCTCAAATAACAAACAATTCGCAGCTATCGTATACTTCGATTCCGGTGGAGTGTAGCCTGCATGTGTAAGATTATTACCCAATTCCAAGTCTCGTACGATCTTACCTAGTTGAGGATCCTTTCGTGTTTCGCGTGCGATGTGATCGGCTCGGACTGGCAGTTGCTCAATTTGGAGTTGCGCGAACATTTCGAATTCATCGATGGACAGAGTGTTGACCTCCGACTGTGTTGATTTGCTGGGAATTCGGGAACAATAATCGGCGTTGGTGTTTAATTTGGTTGGCTTGTAGATGACGTCGAAATTGAAGTGCGACAGGTAGTCAGCGTAGTTTGCCATTCGACTAATACAAAGTGTGGGAAGTGATTTCTCTGCATGTAGAATTTGCGTTAGTGGTTTGTGGTCCGTAATCAAGGTAAACTTACGGGCATACAGATAATGGAAAAACTTCTTCACCGCCCACACTATCGCTAAGGCTTCTTTGTCGATTTGTGGGTACTGTTGCTCCGTCTTGGACATTGTGCAGCTGGCATATGCTATTGGTCGTTCAGTTTCGTTCTGCAGCCGATGTGAAAGTACAGCTCCTAGGCCGATTTTGCTTGCATCTGTGGCCAATACAAGCGGTAGAGCTGGATCGTACTGCATCAATACTTGCGGTGAAATTAGGATCTGCTTTAAATCTGTGTAGGCTTTGACTGCCTCCGGAGTCCACTCAAACGTTTCGGAGTTCAGCATATCACGCATGCTACGTGCTCTGGAGGAGAGATTCGGGATGAATGCACTGTAATACGTTGCCTTACCCAGAAAGAGCTGAAGTTCCTCGGGCGTTTCCGGTCGTGGTGCGTCACGGATGGCTTCGATGTGTTTGTCGGACTTGTGAAGCCCGTGGCGGTCGATTCTGTGACCCAGACATTCCAGAGAAGAGACACCGAAAATACATTTTGCTCGATTTAGTCGAAGGCCATTTTGCTTCAGCCTATCCATAGTCGCTGAGAGAGACAGCAGAAGGTCGTTGAAGTTATTAGCCGCTACTATAATGTCGTCATAGAAATTGACGACGTTGTCCAAGCCTTGAAGAATGGTTTCTATGCGCCTCTGCCAAATAGCCGGAATATTCGCCGCACCATATACAGCTCTCGTAGGTCTGATGAGTCCGAGGATGAGTCCATGCGTCGGGGTGTTGAGTGTGAGCACATGACGGAATTCACTATCAATCGGAAGGTGCGTGTAGGCGTCGGTCAGGTCCAGATGACAGAATAACGTTGCTCCTTTCAGTTTGTTGAAAATGCATTCGACTTTCGGTATTGGATGCTCATCGATTATCATCCTAGGATTAACGGTCGGCTTATAGTTGCCCGTGATCCGAATGCTACCGTTTTTCTTCACCACTATGTGTGTCGGCGATGCCCACTCCGAATAATCCACCTTCTCGTAGAAACCGGCGTTGATTTTCTTTTCAATTTCAGCTGCGTATCGATCTCGTAAAGCTAGAGGCACATCTCGAGCTTTGGCAAATATTGGAGTTGCTTGTGGCTTCAAGTGGACTTTGGCTGGTGGACCAACCAGTTTTCCGGCGACGTCACTGAAGATTTCCTTAAAGTTATCCAGTAGTTCTGACAATTTTGCTTCTTGATCCGCGGAGAGTTCCGAGTGGGAAACTTCGTTGACTGATGCTTCTGGAGCGAACATACGATTCATGTCGATTTCTGCAACAAACTGTGCAATCCACTCGCGTCCGAAAAGCGAGTCGGATTTACCAGACACCACGTACAAATTTAGCCTGTGAGAGTTTGCTCCGACGGATACATTCACAGGTACACGACCAAGACAATTAAGACGGTGACCAGAGTAGCTTGCAAATTGCCTGTCGGATGGTAGCAAAGCAGCTCTTGGTTTGATTTCTTTCAGCTTCATCTCCGATATGATACCGCATGGGGCTCCGGTGTCTAGCTCCATTTGCAAGGAATGGCCGTCGATGACAACGTTGATCATTTTCTTTGTAATCGATGCGTCGTGGACTTGTCCCAGTGTTTTAACCACGTTGAAGTCTGAAGCTGGATTCTCTGATGATTCAATTTGGTCGGTGGGATACTTCCGGAACGTCGACTTTGCCGATCTGCATACCTTGGCTATGTGACCCTTCTTATTACACTTATTACAACTGGCGTCACGGAAACGACATTAATTCCGTTGATGATTTCCACCACAACCGTTGCACAAGCTCAATCTTCTCTCTTGATTTTCTTGGCGATGAGTTTCGTTCGATATTTCTCTGCGATAGGTACGTTCCGACGGCGACGGCTTCCGGCTGATTTTCTTGGTGCGTGGTGTTTCGTATCCGAGCTTGTTCGTATTCTCCGGGATTGACGCTGGTGTTCCGGCATTGACCTCCCGTGCCGTGTTACGGGTTGCTTCTAGCGCGTGTGCTATTTCGTATGCAGCTTTGAACGTTGGTGGATTTTTTGAAATTATTTCGTCGCAAGTGTCTCGCGCCTCGAGTCCGTGTAGAAACTGCTCTATGAGCATCCGGTCCAAAAACGCACCGTATTCGCAATGAGCAGCGCCCTGCTTCAATCGAAGGACGAATTGGGCGACGGATTCGCCTTTTTGTTGTACGATGTGTCGAAACTTGATGCTCTCGACGAATTTGTTTTTGACCTGGTCGAAATGTTCAATGAGCGTGGTGCGTAGGTCCTTGTACGTAATCAGTGCGGGATCATTGGGGCTCACCAAGAACTTTAGTGCATTATTGAGCTCAGCCCCCATGTGCACTCTGGCATAGTTTGCGTACTGGTCTGCCGGGATGCGGCTCAGTTGTAGTGCCCACTCAAAACGTTTGAAATAGTCCAACACAGACGATTCTTCCGCAGATCGGTATTCGGACATTGTGAACGGAGGAACTTTCGGTGTAGGCGCGACTGGATCCGGATTCTGGTTCGCTGCCTGTTGAACAGCATTTCCGATTGATGCTCTGAGGGCAAGGGGTGTCTCACTGCTAACAATCGCAGCGAATTTCAATCGAAAAAAAATCGATTCAAAGCGAATGGCATTCATAGCCACTGCTTGATCAATTTTGCAACACACCTTCTGTGACACTGAACTGTATTTTTTGTCCAAGCAAGCGTGGTTTTTATAAGTTACCAATGACATCAAGTTGTTTATTTTTCTATCAACAAGAAAATGGACATGATTTCTGATTTGATTTTCTTTTACTTAATCTAATACCTAATATATTGTTTATTATTTCAGATTGTAAACTAACCCTTGCCGAGATGATTCACAAGGAAACAGCGGAAAAAAAACTTTGGGAATTTTATTACGCTCAGCAATATTAACAAAAACTAAACTATGTTGTATCCCGTTGTCTCCATATGTGTTATTCTATTGACAGCACAACTTTCATATTCGTATGCCTGTAAAAAACTTTATTGATATGCTGTGGTCCTATGAAGAAATACTTGGATGTTCATGTTTTTAATTCCTATTAGATACCCGAGGATATATTGTTCATTTCCGGGCTTCTGCAATTCCTATACCACAACGTCTACGTCGGACGAAATGCGTATGATGTGGGATGAGCTGGACTTCACAGTTTAAACTCCAGATTGAAATTTAGATTTATTGACTAAGCTCAAGAAATTGAATATGTTTCGTTTATTGGAATTCGTCCGAAATATATGTACATACATATATGCAACATCTACTTTTGTGAAGTGAGTCTTGCTTCCTATACTTAATCTCTTCGCGTGAAGCTCATTGATATGAAACGCAGTCTAAAACAACCCAGGAAGAACTATAGAGTCTTATTTTCGTTAAAATGGTGTAAATATCTGGGACTATCACTCTCACTAAGGGCTGGCAATGAGCATGTTTTCTTGCTTGCTGTAATTAATAGACGTTCTCTGATAGTTAACCTATAAATATTTTCCTTCCATAATACTTGTTTTCTATTACTGTCATCTTTCAATTTGACAGATGGTTCATACGTTACGTTGCTAAAATCAGCAATCAGCAATCGATTGATATCGAAATAAAGTCGCTTTGGTTACTTCGTTAATTTCTGCAGATAAATTCAATTTAATCTGGGTGAGACACCCCTTGTCTGAGGGCCTGGGCAATCATATCGGAAAGTGCCTCCATGAATTCTAGGTTAGGCTCCGCCATTTTGATGCTCAGAGGAAATTTGCTTTCTCAGGACGTTCTAACCTCACTTTTTATACACTTTTACGCGCGGCTGTTACGAACTATCTCACTTCTGATACCACTTATTGTGTCCGCGGCCCTTTTCCGGTTATATTCAAATAAGGGACTTGAGGAACCGTGAAATGTATATAGAACTTTATTCGCAAATTCTCTGGTACTTTTTTACATCGTATCGAAAACGCGCGCGGCTTTATTTTTGTGCGTCAGTCACAACTGGCAAATATGTATACACTGCATGAAAAGTTTAATCAGTTTGAGAGTAATAAAATGAATACATAATACAGTACTTAACGGTTACCTGGGATGCGGGATGTTGACTTATTACTTTCGAATCAGAAGTTGGAAAAGCTCCTACTACTAGCAACACCACGAAATCAATAACAAAATACCCACCTGAACAATAAAGCAACGCTTCGCTTGCCGGCGTCTGTCAAATCGTCCAATAAAAAATGGTATTTTCTGACAGGCAAATGGTTTCAAAAAGGGACAGTGAGATGTCTTATCTCAACTGATCTAAGCGTGTAACTTAGCCTTTAAAGGGGTCCCCAGAATGATGAGCGCAGTGGCGCGACAGTTAACCCATTTATTTTCTGTCAATATTTGCGCGCTGCGCTCACCATTCTGGCTGGGGCATAAATCAGGGGACTGAAGAGAAGGCTAATACGTCTACCCACCATTCATTCAATATGGCGTACAATGTTTTTGTTTTAATTTCATTTAATTCATGATAACATAACTTCGGATGTATCGATGAGCTATTATACTCAACTAAAAATATATTTACAGTAAGAATTAACATTTACAAACTATACAAATCAACTTACAATCTAGTTTTCCTTCCGGCTACAATCGAACAAACATCTACCTCCGGGCTCGCGGTGACCTAATTGGCTAATTGGGTCCTAAAGCCCTACCTCGTTTATGGTTGCAAACGATAGTGCATCGGTCAAGAATACTTGTACCGTTGTTATAAAAATTCTGGTAAAATTCTAAATCAGTAAAAATAATATTTTTGTGTTTAAGACATTTTAAGGCAAAATTTGGGCTGTGCAACCCAAGAAACAATTCATAGGCATAAATCAACAAGCTTGTTGAACAATTGTTGTATAGAAGCGATGGTAGTTGAACAATAAAGCATGTTTAAGAAGTTGTTTAATAAATGTTATACTGATTGAAATCACTGCATTTGTTCCCTGTTTTGTTGTTATTTGAATAAAGCATCGAATAAAAGTTTAACAAATGTAGCCCTAAAATTTCCCTGGCAGGGTGAAGTACAGTTGTGTTATTCACTGTAAATATACTTTATTCCACCAAAATAAATCCTGTTTTGTGTAATCAAGTTGATATTGAATAACATGTATATGTGATGCTTAATAACATTTGCTAGAATTTGTTATTCAACAGCGCTGCCGAAGTTGTACAATTCAATGAAGTAATGTGTCTTATATTAGATTGTAAGTCTTTGAACCAAACATGTTGATTAATTGTGAAATAAGTTTACTGTATGATAGCATAATTTCAGACCGGAATACGCGAGACAATACATTGATACCTTATCAATATAAAGAACCAAAATGTAAACCTTCTCAAAATTCAATCGTGGGGGACCTTTGCAAAGATGGGTCTCCAGTAGCCTTGCGCTTGCGAGCAAAGGCGTATGATTGTCAATCAGGAGATCGCGAGTTCGATTTTCGGTCCGGTCTAGGATGTTTTCGGGTTGGAAACATTCTCGACTCCCTGGGCACAGTGTATCCATTGTACTTGCAACACAATATACATACTCATGCAATGGCGGGCATAGAAAAGCTTTCAAGTAATAACTTAGGAAATGCTAATATAATACAGCAGATATGCTAATTTGAAAAGCAGGCCAAGTTCCAGTTGGAATGTAGAGCCATTGAAGGAGAAGAAGAAGGCCCTGTGCAATTGAATTTTGCAATTACCTCAAAAAGTCTGCCGGCATCGATTGTCTCCACAACAAGAAAGAAATCTACAATAAATTAACTTCTTATACTTTGGCTCATTTGTTTTGATTACTGCACCGCACTGTTTGTTGTTGCTGTTTTGACAGTGATGGGCAACAGATGCGCGCACGGATTGACTATTAGGTTCTGCAGCGTCTGTACGTAACCTCAAACTGATGACAGATTAGTAGTACTTCGCGTTGGACTCGGGGGCAGCCAACCAATCACGAGCTCGACCCTTGTCGGAGTCAGTGGATAGTACTACTGAACTGTCAAAAAAGTTCATTTGACGAGGACCGAATTCATTCGTGACGTCATGCTGCAGAACCTAATTGGAAGCAGGTTGTTTCAGAATTCATTATTCAACGATTCTTAAACTGCAATCGGGGCAACTACATTCGATGCTTATCTGAATTTGTATAAACGTTGCTGTGCAAACTTTTTCAGCAATATTGTTGTCATGTACATTCTATTTAATAAACATGTTCAAATGTTGTTTATGCAATGTTTGTGCAATAAATTGTTCAACTTGGTATTAAATAATTTATAACTAGATTTAACATGGTCGATTTATATGACCTTGCATGGAGCAGCGTAAGAGCAGGCGGATGTCAATCGAAGGGTCCTGGGTTCGAGCCTCGCATCGTTCGAGATTGTGATAACTGTAGTAATGGCTAGTTGGTGTAAAAAAAACAAGTCACTATTCTAAAAATGAATTAGTTGAAAAATCGATAGTTCATGAAAGCCATAAAATAATATCAAGATAAAAATTATCCGTAAGAATTAGTTCTCTTTTAACATTTTTATAAAAAACATGCTTGTTGTGGCAACTTGTAATAAGCTTTATTTGAGATATTCCTTACAACAATTGAGATGTATTATAGCCACCAAAACCAACGTTACTTCTCAAACTAATGTTGAATAATAGTTTCCTCCAATCTTCTATATTACACAAACAACAGTATATCAAACTGCCTTATTTGTAAAACATTGAACAAACGCTTTATTAGTTCGGGTAATGAGCTTTGTAGTAACAAGCGTTGAATTAATGTTGTTGTAGCTCTTTTATTGTTTTTGCAGTTGAACAATCGAGGCAAGGCGATAGCTTAAACATTTATTTCAACATGCTTATAGAACTACTGTTGTTGAACAGATTCTCCATTTTTGGGCGAACAAGGTTGGTATAGTAGTATCAAATGCAATAAATCAATCATAATTAAACATACAGCTGAATAGCGTAGCTGTAAGAGACATTTCTTCAAACAACAATTGTTTCTTGGGAACATTTCAGAACGAATGAACCATCAGCTCAAAACGTCAGCCCCATATATTAACTGTCAAAGGTTGAGTCAAGTGCCCTGCGGTGTTTTGCTACTGCTTTTGAATCCGTAAGTCAAACAAGACCGAAAATGTCGAGGAAGCATTTTTCATCTATTTTTCAATTTCAAATTAAACAATGTTCTTTTCGATTTTTGAGTCTAAAGAAAAACTGACACGTTTAGAATGATTACCTTCATCGTTCCCTGAAAGAAAATCGAATATCGATTCTTCATTTTAGAACCCAATTACATTCAACAAATTATCACAAACGTTCATACTGATACGATTCAAACTTAAACTCACAGTTAGCAACAGTAGTGGAACAAACACACCTACTGTGCGGGAGACGGACGATTAATGGCAAACAGGAAATCTTTAACACAAATAAACAATTAATATAATATTACAAATCAAACAATTATTATCAAATTACAATATTACAGCTTTCGATCACGAACAAATACAGTGATCGTTCGCTAATTGGGGCACGACCTCACCCCAACTAGCGAATGCCGTTCGCTAATTGGGGCGGTTTGACAAGCGTCAATGTTGTTTACTTTTTGCATTGAATAAAAGAAAATTTTACGCGCCAGAAAATATCGATCCCGCCAAACACGGAAACAAAACGTCAACGCGTTTTTGACATCCCACTCTGACGTTCAGCTGCTTTTTAATTGGGTTTCGCCCCAATTAGCGAACCCCCAACTAAAAAGCGCCCCAACTAGAAAAACCCCAATTAGCGAACGTTCACTGTAACGATAGACGAAACACCATCTTCTGCCTCGGCAGTATTGCGATTCTTTTCTAAAATTAGCATATTGCGATTCTTTTCTAAAATTAGCATATTGCGATTCTTTTCTAAAATTAGCATACTGGCTCACCAGTTACGCGCCGGGTCCCATGCGCCGAGTTGTGCGCCATGCAAAAAGTAAATAAACCAATGTCAAATAGATGTGAGCTTTCGGTAAGCTTTTCCACATTCGCTTGTAAGGTATGTAGCATATTGTCGTCCCTTTACGAAAAGATATTTTTAAGTGAAATTGTTCGAGGTTTAGTAGTTTTTTGCTTTTCTTTCGCCTGTGTTGCGTTCGGGATATTGTTTAAGTGGATATTAGTAGTGCAATTATGTTTAATTTGTGATGTAATATTCTACACTTAAATTGAGTAAAGTACCATAATATGACACAATACCTTAGCGGCGCACAACTAAGCGAGGCAGAGGTGAATGAGCAAAATGCTATAATATCTCGAGAATCACAATACACAATAAACATTCAATTTGCTCGTCTCTCCCGCATACATCGTATCGCTTGCTGCTAATGGGCCAAACACAATTGATACGTTTGCGTGCGTTTTGACAGTTTTCCCATGGCAAAACTGTCAAAACGCACGCAAACGTATCAATTGTGTTTGGCCCATAAGTGTTGCTGTTATACGAAAGCAACAACACAACAAAGTGGAGCGCGTTCGCTGCTCCTATCAAAGCGTTCGCCTATTTAGGTAACCCTTTGCGGCCGGCGGCAACAACCTGGGTGGTGCGGATAGAATCGATTTGGTTGTCAAACTGAAGCCAAAATTTTCTATTGTGCCGGAGCCAAACATTGAAGATTGTGGTTATGTTCGTTTCTGATCTAATATCGAGAAGTATTGTTATTATTTTGGGAAAAAATAAAAATAAACTTTGTTTGAGTTTTGTATTCTTTGTAACAAATATTCTCACATTATATTTCGAGTGGAAAATTAGTGGGAATGCAATTAAAAAGGACTCGTTACGAAATTTCACGAGATTCAGCAGCACCCAGGCAACAACAGGCGTTTCACCCTTCTGGCATAAGTCAGCTTACGCCGTTTCCAAATGTTGGTCTTGGTTTTTTCCATCCCGCCTCTTCCAATCCAATCTGACACTGCCTTTTTTGTTGTTTTGCTTATGTCAAAACAAGAAAACAATAAACAACAAACAGAAAGGTCGATCGTTCCTTGTCATGTCATGTTAGTCCGGTTAGTTCTTGTTCTTTTATATCTCAGGTTCTTATATTTAAACGATACGTAAAATAATTAATTGCAGAAGTAATTTCGGTTTTAATAACCAGTTAATTATGTGGTTTTTGAGAAATATCCAAAACGGTATTACCAGTTTCATAATGTACAAGTTTTGACGTGAAACTCGATTACAAACTGCTTTTCTAAATCCAGGGACAATCTACTACGTTCGGCCGAGTATCGCTAAACACACGGTAAGCCGTTCGACGGGCGAGCTGATCATCCAAGGAGATCCTTCAATAAGCCGGAACCATGCATTTCTTTATCCTGAAGCGAATACCCTCAAAGTGATTGACGCCGGGTCGCGGTACGGAACGTTTATCAACGATGCCATCGAGTCGGAGCGGGATCCAATAGCCAAAGACAGCCCTTCGGAATTGCGACAAGGCGATCGGTTGCGCTTCGGCAAATGTGAGAGTGTCTGGACAGTGGGTCGGAAGGAGTTCGATTGCATCACATCAACGATTGCGGTGAATGCACGATTGAAGCAAGCATTGCAGTTCCTTGGTGGAGAGGTGCGGGACGCGTTCGAGGAAGGAAGCACTCGATATTTGATCATGAAGGCCATCACGACCACGCCCAAATTGCTGTTGTGTCTGATCGATCAGATTCCCGTGGTTAAACCGGAATATTTCGATGAATGTGTGAAAGCAGTCGAGCGAGGAAGAGAGCTTCCCAATGAAAGCGATTTTGTTCCGGAATTCGCCGAAGCGTACGTCCGTAGTGAAGGTATTCTGGCCTCATCAACTGTGATAATTGTATAATCATTTAATTTAATATGTACCTAACCCTCTAGGTATGTCATTTGGAAAAGTGCCCGAAAGGAAAACGCTATTCAAGGGAAAGACGTTTGTCTTCATAAAACCAAAGCATATGAGTCAGTATGAAGAGATCGTTAAATTGGCCGGCGGAAACAGCATATGCGCTCAGAAACGAAAGATTGCGAAATCTTTTTTCACCAGTGAGGATGTGATCGTGATGCAGGCCGGGTCGGATTCTCAGCTGTCGCAGACATCGTCGCGGGCCGTCGATGGTTTAACGCAGATTGTGTCGAACGCTGGCCGACGCTTAATACCGGATGCGGAAATCGGTCTGTCAATTCTGCACTGTTCGCTGGAAAAGTATTGCAACCCTCTGTACAAGTTCACCAATGTGTTAGATTTGGAAACGATTCCGTTTTCAGAAGGCGGTGAAACATTGGCGAAGAATAGTGAAGAGTGTGTCGGGTCGTTGAAAGTCGGCGTAAAAGAGAGTATCTCGATTCCGGAGACAGAATCGCGAGATAGTTCACAAAATGTTGACGTTCACAAGAGTTTGACTACAGAATCAATGGACTACAGTGAGCAGCCTTTGAAGATTTCAGAAAAAGGTAAGGTTCATGATTTCGCAAAACCCAGCGAAACAATGGCCAAGACTGGAAAAGAAAAACGTAAGCGGGAGGAAATTCCACAAGAAAACATTAGTCCAAAGGAGACTAAAAAAGTTCGTTCGGAGTACGCCCCGATAGATGATGAGGTGCTGCCCAGTCAGTTGGATATTCCGGAGACTCCTGCTAGTATTCAACCTTCACAAGCGTCCAACTTTTCAGGATTCTTATCGGTGAACCGTGAGAATGTCATAGAGGAAGCAACGCAAAAGCAGAAACAGAAACGACCTTTGAATTTATTGCTCGATGATGGTGAAGGTGATTTGTTCAATTTTGATGAAACCGCTCCAAAGCGAGCCAAACGCCAGGCATCGATTTCCGAGGCGTTTTCAAGTTCGCAGCAACAATCCCAAGCTAGCGAGAGGCGATCTCGCCACCAACAAGCAGAAGACGATGATCTTTTTTCGTTCGATAGTGGAAGCTCGAAGCGTTCGAAGCAGAAAAAATGTGATCAGCAATCGGTACCACGCCTGTTAACAAAAGCAACCCATCCTAGTACGACGAATGGGTCTTCTGCTTCGGTTCAAACGTACAAACAGTTTATCAAACCTATCCAGATACCAATGGATGGGTGGTTGGCGTCAACGTTCTGTGATCTGAACATCAAAAGTCAGAAGGAAGAGCCAGGGGATGTGATCAGCAGTGATTCCATGAGTCCAACGAAGATAAAAAAAGAACCAAACGATGAGAGCGAAGACCAGAAGACACGGATTTGGGTGGACGGAATGGAGGCGATGTTCCAGGTACGGGTGAAATGCATGAATTTGACATCGCATCGGCCGCACGGTGGAGAGGGGGATGAGGCAGCAAGCCTCTACTCAACGGGTGATGCAAACTCTACCGTTAATGGTCGAAACAATTTCAAGGCCTTCGTAAAGGTGAGTAATATTTTTTTTGGGATATGAAAGTTTCCATTCTTTTGACTAGTTTTCGGAATATACGAGAGATATAACTGAATGTTGATTCTTCAAACATGTGAATAGTTTAAAGATTGGAAACCCTAAAACGATGAAGTCTAACATAAATTACGCCAAATTTTAACCGACCAGACACGTTTCCATATTTCTATTTGCAGAAACAAAACTTCAAGCCGCAGCAAACGGTAGTTCGAACGAAACCAGTGTGCGTGCTGGACAACACCCAGGATGACCACTTCTAAGGTTGTTCGCTCATTGGTTCGAATAAAATGTTACACAAATGTTAATCTACTTTGAGGAACGTTTATTCATTTTCGATTTCCCTTTACCACCCGAGGGACTCCTGCCTATCAGCTCCGTCAGTTCCTGTTTGAAAATTTGCAGCAAATCCTTGGTGCCCATGCGATTCATTTCTCTTGCCATGCTGGAGGCAAAGGCGTTGAACGCATTATCGGCCAAATTTTGGGTGACGGCTTGTGATAGATTCTGTCGTCGTTTTGTCTTTTCTTCGTCCAGGAAATTTTTCACGTCGAATTTGGATTTCACGCTTTGTGCGTCGAAATGGGGTTTGTTGGGCAATTGCTTGGCTTTGGCGAATGGCATTCGATCAATACGCTCTCCTTCGTCGAACTGGATCTGTTTAAGGAGAATAGCCTTTGGTATAGAAGCAGACATGTCTGTTTCGATTGTAGGCTTTGTCAGTGTGGCATTAATGCGCGCGTCTATTGTGTTGCTAGTGGTTCGATCAGATGTCTCTTTTGAAAGCAAAAGAAACAGATTAGAATCAGAACTCAGTTTAAGATCCTGGGCACCTTCCTCACATGCGATTATTCGCTGGCTGTATTCCTTTCCTAACCAAATGCCCAAGTTTTCCGGGTAGAAGCAATCAATGCCAAGTGGCCAATCTTCAGCTGTATTTTGTAGAAGTGAACGGAACGGGTACAGTTTGTTGTAGATTTGAACTATCTTTTGGCAAATATAAATCGATTTGTACCACACTTCGGCCAGCAGACACAAGAACAGTGAACAAACATTGAAGAAAGAACCGGTGGACATAAATCTGACATAGAACCGAGCTGCATTCTCAGACAGAGACGCAATCCGACTAAAGAGCTTCGCCAATCCCTGACAGCGCACCAGAAGATAATCCAGATTGCCTCGTGTTGGCAGTTGCACTATTTTCTCCAAATAATTCCCATCTGGCAGTAAATTAAGGAAATTCGAAAGCATATGAACGACGTCCACCGTACGGTACCGAAGCAACGATTGGTTTAACTGTTTGATTAGCCGGAAACCGTGCATATTGTAGAAGCGGTTATCCCAATGAACACAAAATCGGCTGACGTATGCGGCCGCTTGGTCGAATGAAGCCTGCGACTCGAAGTACCGTAGAGCATCGGTGATGGTACTGATGAGGCAGCGAATCTCTGAAATTGGATGCATTTGAATGGAAAAGGAAAACGACTTTTATATCATTGCTTTAGCACGCTTGTCACACAAATTGATGCTCTTGATAATGATTGGATTATGAACACTTACCATCTTTACTATGTTTAGTTGCACAAGCAAATGTATTCAGTACCGGTGGAACAAGGTCCCTTCTATTCCAGACTTCCATTATTAAACCGTGATTGACCAAAACTGAAGCGAATTAGAACGAGTTGTTTGCAAAACAAATCCGATCGCGGGCACGACTTGATGGAGCCGAGTGGAAAACACGTGTGTTATTAACGGGCGGGCTGGAAAAGGGCTCACCTGGATCAAGCCCGAAGATTGTTTTTGACATTATTATGACAGATCATAATAACGTCCGAGATCCGAAATTTCGCGTGTGGCAGTTTTGATTTCGTTTTCGGTGCGGTGGAGTTGTGCAGTGCATATTTTTGCAGCTGGAGACTATTGCCGCAGAGTTTTCTTCCAGCAAATCCTGGTGCAGTGACTCATAAAATTGCATTGCTGATTAGCTTTTGCGGATACAAAAAGATAGTATTTTGATCGACGATTAGCAGGAGCAGGAGGAAGACAGCGATGGAAAACCTAACCATAAGTATGACATTTTTTCATCGCCGATAAAATTTTATCAATACGTTATCGCAATTTTTGTAGCATTGGCACTTTTGTCGATTTTGAGTATGTATCGTAAAATCTCGAGTTCTTTACACGCTCGTCCGGCTGAACTCAATTTTGGGTCGATTTAACTCAAATTCATAACTTCTTCTGAGACGTCAAACGCTGAGTAACTGAGATTTATGAATTTGAGTAATTGTCACTCAAAATAATATAAAAAGGCTAAAATATGAAACTGAGTTCACCGAGAAAATGTTAGAAAAATGGCGAAGTCCAAACCTCAATCTAAACGTTTTATATGAGTGAAAATCTTTAGTGGGAAAATATAGTAATTAAAAATACGTAAGTTTCTCGGTAAGTTTAGCCAACATACGTCAGCAACTTGTATGTTTTTCACATTCAGTTCAATATAGGTTATCATATAGGTTTCTTCTTCAATGGCTCTACAATTCCAACTGGAACTTGGCCTGCATTTCAACTTGTGTTCTATTACCATTTCCACAATTATTTATTGGAATAATTTGTATATGTTCGTTTTTTGCATAAGATACATGTTGTGTGGCAAGCACAACAGATACACTCGACCCGAGAATGTTTTCCATCCCATCCTATACAGGCCCATAGGCCAGATATCGGAAATAAAACTCGCCATCTCCGTATCGGTAATCCTGTCTTTGCTCGCAACGGTAATAGCCAAGACAAAGAGTGGTCTTATAGCAAAGATGGCAAGAAGCGGTCACTTCTGCTTATAGAGTAAGTTTCTGACATGTTTCATATTCATGAATAAAGTTAAAATAATAACCTTTTTTGATTCGAATTTATAGTTACTTCCAAACTTTCCGGATTGATGAATTTTGGAGAAAGTTAATGACTGGACGACCTAATAGAAAAATCCAATGTTACTGGAAGACGTCGGACAGACCGGTGAAGACTCGCCAGATGCTCGGCGCAAAACAATGCAGAATTGGAACCTAAAATATCCCCCCGAGATGTAAATGAAATTGGCCAATTCGGAAATTCTGAAGACTCCTTCATGCCGAGTTTTATACGACAAGATACGACATTATTATAATTATATAAGCTATTTTCAATCTTTGTATGCATTCACTTTGATAAACGTAAATAAAATTTGTTTTTGCTTAAAAAAAAAATTAAAATGATGGGCTTCTTTTAGTTTGACAAACTCAATTTCATAAATATTCGATTTTATGAAATTGAGTAGATATAACTCAAAATTAAATATCTTACACCATGACTCAAAATTGAGTTCAAGGCCATGAACTCAATTTTGTCTTGAGCCAGTTTTTCCGATTTTGAGTTAAACTGACCCAAATTTGAGTTGAGCCAGACGAGCGTGTATATGTACGTATATGAGTTTTGTAGTGGTAGACTCCGCCGTAGCAAATATTTCTTGGAATTAGAAATTATTTAGCTTCTATTCGATGATTCATTTTTCTCTGTAAACGCTAAATCGTTGATTCTAATTATGAAATTTACTCAACCTACAACCTTTAGGTACTGTATAGGCCACTACGGCTTTACCCGGTTATAAATTGCGTCAGCTTATCAGCTTTATAAGGCAGACAAATCTAAACTATAAAATAAAATAAAACATCAAAAAGATACAATGTTCACATGGTATTAAACCATATTTTGTTATAGTTCAGAAACATTGAAAAATTGGTGGCAATATACTTGCCACCAGAGCTTTAAATATTCGATTATTTTTTTTATGAAGCCCGGTCGGTTGTCCGACATTTCGCGGTAAAACATTCCGCGGTTAACCATTTCGCGGTCTGTATCATTTGGCGGTAATCTGTTTCGCGGTTTATACAATTTGGCGGTATTCCGTTTCGCGGTATATATTATTTCGCGGTGCTCCGTTTCGCGGTATTCAAGCTTAGATTATCATTTTAACTTTTTTTTTGTATTTTTAAGAGTTTGCCATTCTTTTCTACCAACTATTAATTTTCTCTTCTTTATATGGCCGTTTCTTTCATTGCGTTTCCCTTTCAAGTATTTTTCTCTTTTCTTTTACGCATTATTTTATGTTATTTTCAAAAGACATATACTGCCTGTAATCGCATAACTGTCCCATATGAATAGGAAACCCAGCAAAGATGGGACAACTATGCGGTTACGGGCAGTATACATTATTGTCGATATTAGATGTGTGAACTTTGTCATCAAGATACACTATATCATATGATAAAGGTCGCTGTCTTAATACCTTAAAAGGCTATGGTATTCTGGTAGAATTCAGAAGATGGAATGACAGAAAATTATTCATAAGGCAAAAAGTATCTTCCTTAAATGTTAGCCGGTATTAGGCTAAATATCATGTGCTGTCTTCTTCAAATGTTCGCATTTGCCCGGTATAAGGCAAATTGTGATGTTTTGCCTTCTTTAAATATTTGCATTTGCCCGGTATAAGGCAAAGTGTATTGTTTCGCATTCTTTGCATACCGTCATCGGGGTGACAATGGGTCAAATGGGGGTGAGAATGGGTCACTGTTTCAACCACTTAGAATGCTTGTAAATTGGATTGAATGCATCTGAGGGCAAGAAGATTAAAAGATAAGAGACCTTTTTAGACGATTTTGCTCTTCGACCTCCTGACTGTCGGCGAAAGCGATGACCCATTCTCACCCCCAGACCCATTGTCAGGGCAGCAGGACTATGTCCAAGGGCCTTACGAACCCTCCCCACGGCCTCTGCGAGTCAGGGGGTCTGTCTAGGACGTGGTGGGGTTTGGTGTGTCCGCAAGCAGGCCCTACCAAAGCTACCTTGCGCCGCTCAAAGCGCACAAAAGCCCAGGGAGTGCCAATTGGCATGGGGAGTGTCCCTACTTCGGTAGGGTAGCGCGTGAGCTGCTTCGGCAGGGAGCGAGTGATCTGTTTGTGCTGAGGCAGGAGTGTCATAGCGCGTCGCCGCTATTGTCACCTCGAAGCGCACTCAGATGGTGTGAATGGTGTGCGAGCACCCAAGTCAGCCTCGCATGGGACGGGTGCCTGTGTGAGCGATAATGAGCGAGTACGTTTAGTACTGCCATCCCCCAGAAGTAGTACTGGGAGGTAGTTCCTGGGGGAAACGATGGTGGAGCCCAAGGTATGGTCGAGTCCGACACTCCAGTACACTTCCGTGTGGCAGTTTGGCAACTACAATGCACGTGTACTGGGTTAGTGTGTAAATGCATTCTCCCTTGTAAAAAAAAAGACCCATTGTCACTACCGGTGCGGTGGCGGTAGTCGTATTTGCAAATATGTTTTGCTTCAAAACATTTTTTTTTGTTGGGACTTGAATTTATATGAGTCTGGTGTAAACTCAATGATTATTCACTTTACATAATAATTTGGTGAATTTGAGACTTTACAAAGTTAAAGAACACATTATTTAACTACTTGTAACATTAGTAAAATTAAACCTGCAAATTGGTATTGACCGCGAAAAGTTTCACCGCGGAATAGTACTAACCGCGGAATGGTATACCGCCAAATAATATAAACTGCGAAATGTTATACCGCGATATGATACTGAACGCGAAATGGTAGACCGCGAACTGGTACAAAGCGAAATGGTTGACCGCGGATTGTTTTACCGCGAAATGTCGTACAATCAGCCCGGTCTTCTTTGTCACTTCACTTCTAAACATATTTATATTCGGCTCTGCACCGTCAATTTTCGGAATGAATATGGGTCAGTGAGCAACCTTAGGGTAGATCGGGTTCGGGTAACCAACCCCGGTTGGAACTATGGTCGAGTGCTCACAGGGAAAGGGGGGGGGGTGGCTCCTCTTCGGTGGTGCGAATCTCACTGAGCGTCTGTTCTTCATGTTTGGAGCGGTTCACAACAGCGTCTGTTCTCCATGTTAGTTGCGGCTGATCATCGTCCGATCGCCAGCGAGGGGCTCTAAGTTGTATCGTCTGCGATTCGGACGATAGATTATCAGCCGAATTTAATCCGTCTCGGGACGTGCCTCCTGAGTCAACCTTCCGCAATCACTATAGCTCTCTAACCGCCTGTGTCCAGTGACACCAATACATATATGCATCTACTGCTCGTAACACGATATTATACCTACCACCAATAATGCATATATACCTGATGTGACTTAGTATAACCAATACCTGTACATCCGATACATCTCTCCTTGTTTTCAGAAAATGAAACAAACATACATTTCCTTTTATTCTATGTCTTTACCCTTATGCGGCCGACGGGGTACCCGTGTTCCTTTTTCAAATTCAAGTGGTGATATTTCAATGAATTTTTATAGCTGAAAGCTGAAACTCGGTGACATCTAAGAACTCCATAAAATGTAGCATCTGTGAGAAAATCACATTGGTACAGTGAGGAGGGACGTGGGGAGGGGCATCTGATTATTTTTACCACGCGGATGGCCGACAGGGTACCCGTGTTCCACTAAATTGATATTTTCATAACTTTACCAATTTTCAACCGATTTAGATAATTTTGACAGTTTTGGAAACAGAAACTCATATACTTTTTGCCCACTGTCAAGGTTTACAGCTTTTGTTAATGGTTATACAAGAAATCTTTGAAGTAAGGCTTAAGAGTCTACACACGTAACCGAAGGACTATAAACCAGTTTCAAATATATTCCATGCTCATTGCGCTTCTTAGAATAGTCGGTGTTCACAGTATATATTCTGGGTCTTCAAAAACCTCTGGAGTAAGGCCTAAGTCATCCAAAAAATCCCTGGAATAAGATCTTATGGGCTGCTAACGTAACCAAATGTCTATCGTGTTAATTCAAAAACGGTACATGCTCTTTATGGTGCTGAGCATATAATGCTTTCACAGTATAAGTTCCAGATCATTTGCATTCCAAGTAGTTCTTGTTGCTGTCATTGATTCCAGGTGGTCTACGAACTCCATGCAGTCAAGGTCTTCGTGATGGAGGCAGTTATCGGAGAATAAACAAGTTGCATGACCCCTTCTTGGTATATGTTTGTATTCCAAGTAGTTCCTGTTGTTGTCGTGAGTTCCAGGTAGTCTACGAACTCCACACAGTCAAGGTCTTCGAATCAATCTCCGTAATAAAGGCAGTTATCGAAGAATAAACAAGTTGTGTGACCCCTTCTTGGTATATGTTTGTATTCTAAGTAGTTCTTGTTGTTATCGTGGGCTCCAGGTAGTCTACGAACTCCATAGAGTCAAGATCTGTGGATCAACCTCAGTAACGGAGGCAGTTATTGAAGAATAAACAAGTTGTGTGACCCCTTCTTGATATTTGTTTGTATTCCAAGTAATTCTTGTTGTTGTCATTGGTTCCAGGTAGTCTACAAACTCCATAAATTCAAGGTCTGTGGATCAACCTCCGTAATGGAGGCAGTTAATGAAGAATAAACAAGTTGTGTGACCCCTTCTTGATATATATATATATCTGTTTTTAATGTAGTTCTTGTTGTTGTCGTGAGTTCCAGGTAGTCTACGAACTCCATACAGTCAAGATTATCGGATCAATCTCCGTAATGGAGGCAGTTATCGAAGAATAAACAACTTGCGTGACCCCTTCTTGGTATATGTGTGTATTCCAAGTAGTTCTTGTTGTTGTCGAGGACTCCAGATAGCCTACGAACTCCATAGAGTCAAGGTCTGGGGATCAACCTCGATAACGGAGGCAGCGTTTGAAGAATAAACAAGTTTTGTGACCCCTTCTTGATATATGTTTGTATTCCAAGTAGTTCTTGTTGTTGTCGTTGGCTCCAAGTAGTCTACGAACTCCATAGATTCAAGGTCGGTGGATCAACCTCCGTAATGGAGGCAGTTATTGAAGAATGAACAAGTTGTGTGACCCCTTTTTGGTATATGTTTGTATTCCAAGTAGTTCTTGTTGTTGTCGAGGACTCCAGGTAGTCTACGAACTCCATAGAGTCAAGGTATGGGGTTCGACCTTGGTAACGGAGGCAGTTATTGAAGAATAAACAAGTTGTGTGACGCCTTCATGATATTTGTTTGTTTTCTAAGTATTTCTTGTTGTCATTGGTTCCAGGTAGTCTACGAACTCCATAGATTCAAGGTCGGTGGATCAGCCTCCGTAATGGAGGCAGTTATTGAAGAATAAACAAGTTTTGTGACCCCTTCTTGGTATATGTTTGTATTCCAAGTAGTTCTTGTTGTCGTGGGCTCCAGGTAGTCTACGAACTCCATAGATTCAAGGTCTGTGGATCAACCTTCGTAATGGAGGCAGTTATTGAATAATAGACAAGTTGTGTGACCCCTTCTTGGTATATGTTTGTATTCCATGTTGTTTTTGTTGTTGTCGTGAGTTCCAGGTAGTCTACGAACTCCATGTAGTCAAGATCTTCGGATCAATTGTTTGTATTCCAAGTAGTTTGTGTTGTTGTCGTGGGCTCCATGTAGTCTACGAACTCCATAGAGCCAAGGTCGGATGATCAACCTCCGTAACGGATGCAGTTATTGAAGAACAACTGGGAGGGACGGAAGATAGCGGTTTTCCTCCAATACCTTTTCCGAACTTAATCTATCACATGTTGTGCATATGCATAATCGAGTTTCAGACATAGTAATTAATTTCCACTCCGGGTGGCTCAATACCCGGAACATATGCAATTAACTTTGAATGTACTGAACTCGAAAGGCGATCTCTCTTCGCTTATGTGGTTGGGTTGGGATCTGACGACCAACTGGCACAATCTCACACAACCCTACTTCATCGAGCGCCGTTGGTGATGAAGCAAGTGTGTAGGAGCCAGATAATACTAAATACTCATCTTACGTGGTTGGCATTGTACTAAAACATATATGAGAGAGTTAGTTCTGACAATGTATTGCGAGAGTTCGCCTACATGCCCGGTGCTGTGAATTTGATTTCATCAGTACCCGCCAAGCTGCAGAGGACGACGGAGGTCCTTCGTAGCTTAGTAGGGAAAACACCTCTCTAGCGTTCTGGTTTCGTGGGATCAAACGCCACCGAAGTTCTGTAGATCAATTTCCGTAATGGAGGCAGTTATCGAAGAATAAACCAGTTTTGTGACCCCATCTTGGTATAAGTTTGTATTCCAAGTAGTTCTTGTTGTTGTCGTGAGCTCCGGGTAGTCTATGAAATAGAGTCAAGGTCGATAGATCAACCTCCTTCATGGAGGCAGTTTTTTTGAAAATAAACAAGTTGTGAGACCCCTTCTTGGTATATGTTTGTATTTTAAGTAGTTGTTTTCATTGTCGCGGGCTACGTAATGAAGACAAGGCAAAACACGTGAATGGAATCCGTATTTTTTTGTCGAAGAGACTTACGAACTTATTAACAGGTACTCATAAATGATTCATAATAAGCTAGAGGCAGTGAAAGTTATTTCATGAAAATCTCAATTGTTTGCGGCAAATTGTGCAAGTGCATCTAAATGTACAGCGCAATGCAGCTGTCATTGAGTCTGACATCGGTTTGAAGTTTAGCGGTCCGATAACTGTAAAACTATTGAAACTATCGAATTGCAGTTAAAAAGCATTGCAGTTAAATGGCTTGCAGTTATCGAACGTCTGCTGTAGTTTTTGTTTTTGCCATGGTACTAGGTAGTCTATGAACTCCATATAGGAATGATCTGCAGATCAACCCACGAACGGAAGGCTATTGGTATATGTTTGCATTTCAAGTAGTTCAAGTTGTTGTCATTACTGCCCCTATTCACATAAGCGTCCCATGTCAGTTTTCTTCAGCTTGAGAAATATGCCGTTGAATTTTTCAAACCCGTTTAACATGGCGAAATGAAATAAAATCTAATAAATCGATAAAACCAGCAATCTTTCTGAAAATTTGGCATAATACTCTTTATTTGTATACATTGCTATGGAACAATTAAATGGACCATAATTACATTGATGTTTTGTGCGAGAGTGTATCAAAATCTGGAATGTGACTGTTATGCGAATAAATAGCAAGATGGGACAACACAAGTGGGTTTGGATTTTCAAATTTCTAGAACATAGCCTATTATTTTATCAGTTTTTCTTAAAGTTGAGTTTATTTTAAGCTTATTTCTGAAAGAAAATCAAAATCGTCAAAAATCGACATGGGACTCTTATGCGAATCGCGGCAGATTAGCTCTGGGCAGATATTGAAGAATAAACAAGATGTGAAACCTCATCTTGATATATGAGCATTCCAAGTAGCTATTATTGTCTTGTTGTTGTTGGTTCCAGGTAGTATACAAACTTCATTCATATCACTAATATGAAGTTGTCTATTCTTTGGAAATGCAAAATGTAAATAAATTGGAACGATACAACTTCACGCCGAGAACTGTAACGGTTTATTCCGGTGGAGTCATCATAAAATTATCAAAATAGTGAAGACGAACAAATTCCGCTTAAAACTTGGCTTTTGCGCCAATTCCTCGAAAGGAATTGCCAAGATTCATTTTAATTTGCCCAGCTTGCTAGTCGGCCACGTCGTGGTCCGAAAACCGTTATTGCGGAATCTGTTCTCTACACTTTTCAATTTAACAATCGAGCCACAATCACTTTATTCATTCCTCAAAACTATTCCGATTCAAACTATCTCACGACATTTATACACGAAATTGAGTTGACTCAGCAACTCCAAAGAACCGACCGCATTGCGCTACGAATCAATAACAAACACTAATTTTCCGATCACATTTACACAATTTCACTTTAACTTACGTCGGTTCCAGTTGTGCGTATGATACCACTCGCCCCTCTCAGCCACACCACATGTTGCAAAATTATTTAATTACTCTTAGAATTTCGGGCGTAGTGACAACTACAAGTCCCGACTCATGTTGATCGTTGGTGGTGGGCAGGTACACCGCACGACGGCTACAGCACAGCTAGCCGCGACTGCAAATCAGCCTTTCTATGGTCGATCGTCCCGACGGCAAACAGCTAGCGATGATGGCCAGCGATCCAAGCCCATCTTGGGCTTCTGCTGCTGCTACTGCTACTGCTGCTGCTACTGCTGCTGCTACTGCTGCTAGTCGATGTTTGCCGATCGACGGGAACTTTCTGACCTCGATGTGACGAACGGCGGCTCTTTTATAGTGCATAAATAGAGAAAATGCGCTTGAAACGTATGTAATTTTTATTTACTTGAATGAGGATGGGCAAAATGGCACTGTGGCTTAAAATTGAAATTTCTTGAAACAAACTATTACATTCATTTTTCCAGGGTAAAAAGAAAAATTTGCTTTAGGAAATTTTATATTATTAAATAATACTAAACCTAACCAAAAAATTAATGCTACGAAATGGTGCTCCAAGCAAATGCCGAAGACTTTTATGCATCTGTTCTTTCGCAGAAGACTTTTTAAACTACAAAAATGCTCCAAACTAACTGTCGAAGACTTGAGTACTTCTGGTCTTTCACAGAAGATTTTTTTGTACTGAATGCTCCGAAACTTACATCGAAGACTTTTAATGACCTGAGAATGCTTCTGATCTTTCGCAGAAGACTTTATTTTACACAAAAACCATGTTTCACCACTTTGTGAAAACTAAAAATTTCCTAAAATAACATTATTCAAAATTACACAACACTCCACCAGATGACCTTATTTAGCCTATTATGCAAAATAAATGCAAAATGTAAATAAATTGGAACGATACAACTTCACGCCGAGAACTGTAACGGTTTATTCCGGTGGAGTCATCATAAAATTATCAAAATAGTGAAGACGAACAAATCCCGCTTAAAAACTTGGCTTTTGCGCCAATTCCTCGAAAGGAATTGCCAAGATTCATTTTAATTTGCCCAGCTTGCTAGTCGGCCACGTCGTGGTCCGAAAACCGTTATTGCGGAATCTGTTCTCTACACTTTTCAATTTAACAATCGAGCCACAATCACTTTATTCATTCCTCAAAACTATTCCGATTCAAACTATCTCACGACATTTATACACGAAATTGAGTTGACTCAGCAACTCCAAAGAACCGACCGCATTGCGCTGCGAATCAATAACAAACACTAATTTTCTGATCGCATTTACACAATTTCACTTTAACTTACGTCGGTTCCAGTTGTACCAGCCACACCACATGTTGCAAAATTATTTAATTACTCTTAGAATTTCGGGCGTAGTGACAACTACAAGTCCCGACTCATGTTGATCGTTGGTGGTGGGCAGGTACACCGCACGACGGCTACAGCACAGCCAGCTGCGACTGCAAATCAGCCTCCCATGGTCGATCGTCCCGACGGCAAGCAGCAAGCGATGATGACCAGCGATCCAAACCCATCTTGGGCTTCTGCTGCTGCTGCTGCTGCTACTGCTGCTAGTCGATGTTTGCCGATCGACGGGAACTTTCTGACCTCGATGTGACGAACGGCGGCTCTTTTATAGTGCATAGGTAGAGAAAATGCGCTCTACATTGCTCGGTGGCAACGTTTGAATCGAATGTATTTTTTATTTACTTGAATGAGGATGGGCAAAATTGCACTGTGGCTTAAAATTGAAATTTCTTGAAACAAAACTATTACATTCATTTTTTCCCGGGGTAAAAAAGAGAAAATTTGCTTTAGGAAATTTTATATTATTCAGTAATACTAAACCTAATCAAAAAATTAATGCTACGAAATGGTGCTCCAAGCAAATGCCGAAGACTTTTATGCATCTGTTCTTTCGCAGAAGACTTTTTAAACTACAAAAATGCTCCAAACTAACTGTCGAAGACTTGAGTACTTCTGGTCTTTCACAGAAGATTTTTGTACTGAATGCTCCGAAACTTACATCGAAGACTTTTAATGACCTGAGAATGCTTCTGATCTTTCACAAAAGACTTTATTCTACACAAAAACCATGTTTCACCAATTTGTGAAAACTAAAAATTTCCTAAAATAACATTATTCAAAATTACACAAAACTCCACCAGATGACCTTATTTAGCCTATTCAGCCCCACGTTGGGCGCCAAATGTAACGGTTGATTCCGGTGGAGTCATCATAAAATTATCAAAATAGTGAAGACGAACAAATTCCGCTTAAAAACTTGGCTTTTGCGCCAATTCCTCGAAAGGAATTGCCAAGATTCATTTTAATTTGCCCAGCTTGCTAGTCGGCCACGTCGTGGTCCGAAAACCGTTATTGCGGAATCTGTTCTCTACACTTTTCAATTTAACAATCGAGCCACAATCACTTTATTCATTCCTCAAAACTATTCCGATTCAAACTATCTCACGACATTTATACACGAAATTGAGTTGACTCAGCAACTCCAAAGAACCGACCGCATTGCGCTACGAATCAATAACAAACACTAATTTTCCGATCACATTTACACAATTTCACTTTAACCCTTAAATGCGCAATGTTGTTTTAAAACAACAAACCGAAAATACGTTTAATGTTAATAAATTCAATGGTTATTTACGTTAAAAATATTTCCGACGATTTCTAAAAAAATCGCCTTGCGCCTTTAAGGGTTAACTTACGTCGGTTCCAGTTGTGCGTATGATACCACTCGCCCCTCTCAGCCACACCACATGTTGCAAAATTATTTAATTACTCTTAGAATTTCGGGCGTAGTGACAACTACAAGTCCCGACTCATGTTGATCGTTGGTGGTGGGCAGGTACACCGCATGACGGCTACAGCACAGCCAGCTGCGACTGCAAATCAGCCTCCCTTGGTCGATCGTCCCGACGGCAAGCAGCAAGCGATGATTACCAGCGATCCAAACCCATCTTGGGCTTCTGCTGCTGCTGCTACTGCTGCTAGTCGATGTTTGCCGATCGACGGGAACTTTCTGACCTCGATGTGACGAACGGCGGCTCTTTTATAGTGCATAGGTAGAGAAAATGCGCTCTACATTGCTCGGTGGCAACGTTTGAATCGAATGTATTTTTTATTTACTTGAATGAGGATGGGCAAAATTGCACTGTGGCTTAAAATTGAAATTTCTTGAAACAAAACTATTACAGAACGTGAGGGATAAAACGGGTTAATATCGCAAAGATCATGTACCATATTAAAATTAGATTAAGGACACTCCTCACGGAATCCAAGTTTCAAAGTGCTCGCGTTTTCGGGGGCACACCAATCGATACGGAGGCGGCGCACAACTGTCATTTTTGTTGATTTAGCTTTGCTGCGTCGCAGCATGCGTGAAATAATAAAAATGTCAGTTGTGCGATTCCGTAAGGAGTGACCTTAAAAACCCTCTAGATATTCCTGTAAGCAAGGATGTTATCGATCATTTAGTAATTCGCGTTCGATCATTTAGTAGTTTGTCAATAACTCATTCCAGAAGCTGAATTTCAAAATGTGTTGTATGGTGGACTTCTAGTGCGAAGGTTTTTCTACAACTCTGCCTTATGGTTCGTTGTTTGAATTCCACTAGTAACGGAGTTATAACTAAAGTTTCAGTAACTTAGACTAAATGATAACAAAATTCCAATCATTTAGTTTAAGTTACCGCAACTAGCGCTATAACTCCGTTACTAGTGGAATTCAAACAACGAACCATAAGGCAGAGTTGCAGAAAAACCTTCGCACTAGAAGTCCACCATACAACACATTTTGAAATTCAGCTTCTGGAATGAGTTATTGACAAACTACTAAATGATCGAACGCGAATTACTAAATGATCGATAACATCCTTGCCTGTAAGCCTAGAAGTCTTACTCCATAAATTTCTGGGATGACCATTAGCATATGCCATGAACGCATTTTATTCATGGACCCCAAAGGCATGTAACAAATTTAAAACAGTCTGATATATCTCTGGTGTAGATCCTCATGCCTTACTTCAGGGTTTTCTTGGATGACCATGAACATTCGAAATGAGTGCATTCTATTCTACGTACCATAAAAGGCATGTATAACTATTCAAATAGGCCGAAAGAATTCTGGTTACGCGTGAAGTTCTTGAGGATTGTTCAAGTGTTCTCTTGGATACCCATGAACATATGCAATGAAAGCGGTATATTCTATGTGCCACAAAGGGCATATGCCACTTTTGAAACAATCCGAAAGGTATCTGGTTACGTGTGAAGATCCTGAGGCCTATTCTAGCATTTTCTTGAAAGACAATAAACATAGGCAATGGACGTATTCTATTCTATGTACCACAAAGGGCATGTACCAGTTTTGAAACAATCTAAAAGATCTCTGGGTACTCATGCAGATTTAAAGGCCTATTCCAGGGTTTTCCTGGATGACCATGAACCTATGCAATGGACGCAATTAGGGTTTTAGTACCGGGAGTACCGGTACCGGATTTCTCGGGAGTACCGACCAATTTTAGGTACCGAAATACCGGTCCTGGCTTAATGAAAGTACCGGTATTTTCGGTACTAAGGAAAAATGTTTTGGTTAAAACTTCCGATTCAAATATGACGTCCACTACTTTTTGGGAGTTCTAGACCCCCTCCCCCCCTCTGTCACGCTTTTTTGTATACCTAGTACATGGACTGTCACAAAATCTTAGACCCCCTCCCCCCCTAAAAGCTGTGACATCATTTTTGAACGACCCCTGGTTGAAACCACATTATTTGAATGCAGCAGCTATTAAAAAAGATATTAATTTTTTTACTAAAATTTCAAACTCCTGATAATACAGGTAATAAACTATAGAGGACGATTGTCGCTGCGGTCCCCAAACATGTTGGCTATATCTATCAAAACGTCCTCATTTCTCCTTCGTTGACATTTAGTGCCCTATCCTTGCCAGCAAAAGATGTTTCGCCAATGACGACAGCGACAATCAATTAGGACAAACGTCAGGCGTCCGATGACGTACCTCAAGACAATCAAACCGCAACGACATCGTCACATCCCAAAAAAATCGTCACACTTCAGCAGTATTTTTCCAAATTGTCCCCGCTTGAGGCAAGGGTATTCCTGTAAGTTTGATTACTGCACAAAAATTCGTAAATATTGTAAGACAAGAGTTAACTTACAACGACTCAGAAAAAGCTGAAAGGAAAATATTTGTCAATGCTTCATGATTCACTAGCAACAGTTCGTCCTACTTCTGTAGACTCAGAAAGAGCTTTCTCTGTTTCTGGAAGCTTCGCTACTAAAACACGATCCCGTATGTCTGACGAAACATTGAATATGCTGTGCGTTTTGAAAGCATATTTTAAGGATAAGGACAAGCCGCAAGACAAGTGTTGAATACATACAAAGCAATGAATAAAGTTTGAATCATTACCATTAAATCCTGACTTTTTATTGATTTTAATGATTTTCGAAAAAAAATCTTCCAGTACCGGTATTTTTCCGGTACTCCCGGTAGTGAGGGGTTCAGTACCGTAGTACCGGGACTCGCTAAGACAGGTCGGTACTAAAAACCCTAGACGCAATCTATTCTATGTACCACAAAGGGCATGTAACACTTTTTAAAAAATCTGAAAGATCTTTGGTTACGCGTGTAGATCTTAAGGCCTTTTCCAGGGTTTTCTTGGATGACCATGAACATATGCAATAAAGGCGCAATCTATTCTATGAACCACAAAGGGCATGTAACACTTTTTAAAAAATCTGAAAGATCTTTGGTTACGCGTGTAGATCTTAAGGCCTTTTCCAGGGTTTTCTTGGATGACCTTGAACATATGCAATAAAGGCGTTCTATTCTATGTACCACAAAGGGCATGTACCAGTTTTGAAACAAACTAAAAGATCTCTGGTTACGCGTGTTGATCTTAAGGCCTTTTTCAGGATTTTCTTGGATGACTATCAACATATGCAATGAAAGCGCTCTTTTCTATGTACCACAAAGGGCATGCACCACTTTTGAAACCATCTAAAAGATCTCTGGTTACGCATGTAGACCTGAAGGCCTTTTCCAGGGTTTTCTTGGATGACCATGAACGAACATATGCGATGAAGGCGCCATAGGACTTATCCGAGAGATTTCTTCGATTGCGCAGAACATATGTAGTGATCACATTTGATTTCAAGATGCTCAAAGAGCATGTACCACTTTTGAGACAAGTCCATAGACCCATGGTTACGAGTGTAGACCTTAAGGCCTTACTCCAGAGATTTCTTGGATGACTCAGAACATATACTGTGAACGCATTCTATGCTAAGTACCACAAAGAGCATGTACCGTATTTGAATTTGCATAATAGGCCTTTGGTTACGCGAGTAGATCTTTAAGCTTTACTCCAGAGATTTCTCGGGTGACTAAGACCTTATTTCAGGGATTTTTGTATTACCCGAAGCATATACTGTGAACACCTTCAATTCTAAGAAGCGCAAAGAGCTTGTAGCATATTTGAAACTGGTTGAATGGCCTTTGGTTACGCGTGTAGACTCTTGAGCCTTACTTCAAAGATTTCTTGTATAACCATGGGCATAAGCTGTAAACCCTGACAATGTGCAAAAAGTATATGAGTTTTTGTTTCCAAAACTGTCAAAATTATCCAAATCGGTTGAAAATTGTTGATGTTATGAGAATATCAATTCATGGGAACACGGGTACCCTGTCGGCCATCCACGTGTGTTTTTTTTGTTGGCCGCATAAGGGTTAATCCTCGCTTTGTTGTTTCAACGTTTAAACCTACTTCGAGAAACATCTTATAAAACATAATCGTCATACCGTTTTGGCATTTTAATTCTCCGCTTACTGAGCCTTACTCGTTTCTCTTCTGATTCTTTATTTAACTCGCTTCCTGTTATATCTGATGAACGGTCCTGTGATGATGTATCTACCCCTCCTAGCTTTTTCAAATGACTACTGTTACGCACATAGATATTTCCACTTCTCCTTGATTTTACCTTTACTTCTCCCCCATTTACACTAATAACCTCGTATTCTTCGGCACAAAATCTAGGTTCTAATGCTCCAGGTTTCATGTTCCTCATTATGACGATGTCTCTTGGTTGCAAAGAATGTTGTTTGGCGCCACGACGTTCATCACTCCTCTGTTTACATATTTCCTTTGAAATGATATCGCGATCCCTCGCTCCTTTCCAATTAAGAGTTTCAGATTGCCCAATTGACGGAATAGCATTTCTCATCTCGCGGCCAAACATCATCTGGCCCGGTCTGTCCCCTGGATCAAGCTAATTTTCACTCTTTTTCCCAAATTTCTCATTTGCCGCTCCGCTGCCCCATTTTGTTCCGTTCAGTACGGCGTCGAAAGATTCAGGTGGATGCCATAACTTTTGCAGAATTGTTGCATTTCAGCCGACCTAAACTGTGGGCCATTGTCGGCCGTTATCGAACGAGGTACGCCAAAACTTGCAAACATTTTTAGCAAAGAACTAATCACTCGTTGGGATGTAGCTGGTTTCATCGATTGAATTTGAATAAAGCGACTCGTGTAACATACGACTACTAGGAGTGATTTTCCAGCAGGTAAACCTTCTTTAAAATCCATCGCAAGATCTTGCCACGGCTTCGTTGGACAACGTCGGATAATTGGATTCGGTCTATCGGGCAGCGATGTCATTTTACAGGGTTTGCAGTTGCTGACAACTTTTTCAATCAGTTTATCCATTTCCGGAAACCATACCTTGGATCTCAAATGTGCCTTTATCCCTGCACTACCCTGATGTGCTCGATGAGCAAGTTGAACTGTTTTCTCCTGAAGACTACTTGGTATTACAATTCTATCTCCTCTCAGTATCAAACTGTCATACTCAATAAGATCATCTTTGATTGTGGCTGCTCGGTACTGCATTGGAACACTATCCCAGACCCCTGATGAAATTGCCTCTCGAACTAATATCAATGTTTCATTGTGTAAACTCTCCTGTTCGACTTCTCGTATAGTTAACGCTGAAGGCATCATTTCTTTCACTAACCAACTGACTACATCAATATCTCCTGCGTCCTCTGAATCATCGTTGACAGCCATCCGTGAAAATGCGTCAGCCAAGTTTTTGTCTCCGGGTTCATACTTCACTGTGAAATCGAAAGCCTGTAGTCTAAGAATCCATCTTTCAATCCTTGCTGAAGGTTTAGAACGAACTCGATTGAACAGATACTGTAGCGGTTTGCAATCGGTGATCAACGTGAAATGTTTGCCATACAAGTACATATACAGTTTTTCCATAGCCCACACGATTGTAAAACATTCCTTCTCCGTTTGACAATATTTTCTTTCGTGTGAAGCTAGACCTCTTGATGCACAATATACTGCACGAGAAATACCGTTTTTAACTTGCAGTAAAATAGCACCGATTCCAACTGGACTCGCATCTGTAACCTTGTCATCAGTTGGTCGTATTCCATCTGAGAACATGATGTGACCCAAAAACGTCACTTCTTGAATGCCGAGCAATGACTTTTTGACGTAAACTACGTCTAAGGGGAAGACTCAGATACAGGGTGTAAATCCGAAATATCCAAATTCGAGACCGTCACGAAATTAGGATAGATTTCAAACGCTAATAGCGTCTTTATCTTTCGATGGATTTTCGACATTTGCTTATCAATCGATTCAGAAACTCTCCAGCAATTTGCGAATTCTATTGATACTATTGATTATCAACGTTAAACTATTGAAAATGTTGTTTCTTTGCAAACCGGGTGAAAAATTCAATTCCGTTTATAAATCCCCAACACGGACATCAGATTGCAGTAAGGTACGGGCCTTCTGATCCACTGCTTCGTTTTCCCTGTGTATAAAAAGCCCCGTGTTTCGCGTGCGCGCGTCATTTTCATTCTGGATGTCACGGCGAGCGGACCAGGGCGTCCAGAAGCGGTCCCAGTGACAACGGCTGTCTCAGCGGTGTGGTGGTGCGGATGAATTTTTTTCGGTCGGTGGTGGTGGCGGTCGTGGAAGCAGCAGCACATCATTTTCATCCGTGTCCCATCTTCGGCGGATCTGGCAATCGACGGCGTCCGTTGAGCCGAATCATCGGATGGCGGTCGCGCAGCCCAGTGGCTGCTGATAAGGCACATAAGTGGCAATTAATCGGTTCTTTTCAGGGCCATCATTATATTTGGGAGGAAGGTTAAGTTGAAATAATTTTCCTAAAGTGCAACCGTTAGGAACTGGAAAATTCTTCGTTGAAATTTTCTACCGTAATTCGAGTTGTATGATTTTAGTGATTGAGAATGTTAATATTAGATGAACTTTCTTCTTAGAACAAAGCATAATTGTTTGGCATCGGTAGCGGAATCATAGCATTAGTGCCGGTCCGAGCATAGGCTGTCATCGGAAGATTGCTACAGCAATTTATTCACTAATGTGGCGTTTGCAACGATTTGGATGTTGTCGGCACAACATGAAATTTTCCCGCGAGACTAATTTTGTATTTTTCCTGTTGATTGAAAAAGAAATCGGTTCCGAGATAAACTTTATTCATAGCGCAACGCTAACGTCGGTAGTTGAATCCCACGCAAGTATCGGAAGGAGACCATGCAAACAATTGATTCGCATTATGACTGAAAAAAATTGTATGGCGTCAGTATTGATATTTGCTACAGATTTTTTGACGTAAACTTCGTCTAAGGGGAAGACTCAGATACAGGGTTTAAAACGGAAATTTCCAAATTCGAGACTGTCACAAAAATTAGGATAGATTTCAAACGCTAGTAGCGTCTTTATCTTTCGATGGATTTTCGACATTTGCTTATCAATCGATTCGGAAACCCTTCAGCAATTTGCCAATTCTATTGATACTATTGATTATCATTGAATGCTTAACTTTTTTCTACAACAAATATGATTTTGAAAAAGTATCACCGGCGCGTGCTTACTCGCAATCTACATGCTGATACATTTACAGTTACATCAAACAACTGAAAACCGAAATACGCCACTCCAAAATTACGAGGTGACAATGTTAGAAAGAGACAAAAGATAGGAAAAATAACACGGTGTGTAGTGCCTCCCCGAGTCACCTTAAGGGAAGATCCTTTAATTACGTTACGTAAAAATTGGGCATTTTTAACCCCCCCCTATGTCACACTTTTGGCATGAAGCATCTAAAAATTATGTATGGGTCGTCACACTTCTCCCAACCCCCCCCCCCCCCCCTCTAAGCGTTACGTAATTTGTGGACGCTCCCAAGACGTTAGTACTGTTAGTAGTACGTTAGTACTTCATATCAAATATCATATCATATCAAAGAATATTGTGGCCAAATTTCATAAAATTTGGTCAACAAAAACCCCCCTGACAATAATAGAACAAAACCTGCCAAAGCCGTCATTCCTCCTACATCATACAAGAAAATTTAAACTGAGCGCTGCTAATGTTAATGACGACGACCGCGCGACCCACACCATCGCCGGGAATAAAATTTCCGGTAGGAGCTCCGCCGATGCCGAAGGTGGTACCACGCGCGCGCGGAAGAGCTGCTTTCTTGTAATCAATAAAGTTGAACCTGTAGCCACGCCCCTTTGGGGGCGTCATACCGGACAACAAAGAGACGGGACTAATGAGCCATCTTTATTGATTATAAGAAAACTGCACTCCCGCGCGCGCGTGGCCCATTCCAGAGTTCGAGACAGCAGCACGTACGGACGTATTTTTTGTTCGCGCATTTTGACGTTAACTATGTCTAAGGGGAAGCCTCGGATACAGGGTGCAAAATGAAAATTTCCAAATTGGGGACCGTCACGATATCATGTAAGATATTAAAAGGTAATGGCGACTTTATCTTTCGACGGATTTTGGAGATTTTGTTATTAATAGATTCGGAAACTTTCCACCAATTTGCTAATTGTATTAAAACTATTCATTATCAACGGCAAACTATTGAAAATGTTATTTCTTTCCAAACCGGGTGAAAAATCAAAAAATCAATCCCGTTCATAAATCCCCAACACGGACATCAGATTGCAGTAAGGTACGGGCTTTTTGATCCACTGCTTCGTTTTTCCTGTGTATAAAAAGCCTCGTGTTTCGCGTGCGCGCGTCATTTTCATTCTGGATTTCATGGAAAGCGGACCAAGGCGTTCAGAAGCGGTCCTAGCGACAACGGCTGTGGTGGTGCGGATGAAATTTTTTCGCTCGATAGTGGTGGTGGTCGTGGCAACAGCAGTACATCTTTACATCCGTGTTACAAGCAGCATTTTTGGATCTGGCAATTAACGGCGTGCGTAGAGCCCAATCATCAGATGGTTGTCGCGCAGTCCAGTAGTTGTTGTTGGTGAGGCACATAATTGGGAATGAATTGGATCTTTTCAGAACCACCATTATGTTTAGGAGGAAGGTTAAGTTGAAATAATTTGTCTATAGTGCAAACGCTAGGAACTAAAAAATTTTCAGTGAAATATTCTAGCGTATTTCTGAGCTCAATTATATGATGTTTGTCACTAGCACTAAATACTCTTCTTGCTGTGGATTTAATTTTGAACAATGATTCAGTGATTGATAAGTGATTGAGAAAGTTGATAAAAGACGAACTTTATTCATAGAACAAAGCATAATTGTTTGGTATCGGTAGCGGAATCATAGCATTACTGCCGGTCCGAGCGCGCGTCGGAAGGAGAAGCTGCAAATATGTATTCGCATGGATGGAAATAAAACCTTAAACAAGTAGCAGGCTTCCTACTAGAATTATAATCTTGATGGGAAATTTCACTTGACTGTTACTGCTATCCACGCGAATAATTATCGGCAGCGTCTTTTTATAACGCGCGCTTGTGATTCTGCTACCGATGGAAAACAATCTGCCATCACCAAGCAATTAAGTTTTACTTTGAACAAAATTCATCTCGCCTCAAGTTGTGACTTAAGAGCTACTTTCTCTGATGGTAGCCAATCGTTAGTACTCCAGACAAGAAAATTTAATCTGAGCGCGAACGACCGCATGAACCACACCATCGATGAGAATAAAATTTCCGGTAGCAGCTCCGCCGAAGCCGATGGTGGGACTACGATCTGCTTTTCGCGACATCTCGAACGAAATGGCTCGCGCGCGCGGAAGAGCTGCTTTCTTGTAATCAATAAAGTTAAACCTGTAGTCACGCCCCTTTAGTAAGTGTGTGACGGGTACACAATATTTGCAGTCATACCGGACAACAAAGAGGCGGGACTAATGAACCATCTTCATTGATTATAAGAAAACTGCTTTCTCCGCGCGTGTGGCATTTCATTTGAAATATCGCGGAGAGCGGTCCCAGCATCGGTAGAGATGTCGCAAATTAATCGATTACTTCGATTATTTGATTATTTGTTGTGATAATCGATTAATTTTAAATCGATTACTTCCAACGATTAATCGATTCAATAATCGACAAGAATCGAGAGTAATCGATTAGTTACTAATCGATTAATCGAGATTTTATGACATCACAAATTTTATTCCAAATACATATGGGATGTTGGAAAAATCGGTTCTTCTCAGGGCTTCCATTCTATACAAAGGAAGATTGAGGCGAGGCGAACTTTTTTTTAAAAGTGCAAATTAACCGCTTGGAGACGCCATAAAGTTGCCTGGCGTCCGTAGCAGAATCACGAGCGCGCGTCGCGTCGAAGGGAGATGCTATTATGTATTCGCATGGATGGCTTCAGTGGCAGTCAAGTTTAATTCTTTCAAGATTCTTATTTGGTTTTGTTATTCCAGCCTATGGCGTGGGTCGTGTGATCGTGATTCGAAATATGCATTATTGGGAATTAATCGATTCTTCTCATGGACACCATTTTAAACATAGGAAGATTGAGGCGAGACGAATTTGTTCAAAGTACGACGTCGTAGCAGAATTACGTTGCCGTTCGTAGCAGAATAACGAGCGCGTATTGTAGAGCTGCTGCAAATATGTATTCTTGCACTGGCACTAGATTCTTCATTTCACCAAACTGTTTTACGTAGTTTACGTCGGGCGGTCGTGTCTTGTACACAACCCTTATGATTTTTTCATTGATTTTCAAGTTCAGTTCATTAAGACGCTTCATTACTTCTCGCAGTGTACGGTCATGATCTTGCTCTGTTTCTCCGTATATGAGAAAATCATCAATGAATAACGGGCTTGGTGGTCATATGGCTACCGCTTCTGCCTCATACGCAGGAGGTCGTGGGTTCAATCCCAGGTCCGTTCCATTCCTCCTACTTTGTATCTTTCATATATTTCTCATGTTCTAGCAATCGCTAGAACTTGAAATGGGCTTTCATACCGTTTCCATCTTCTATTCCTATACCTACAGCTTGATTAGTTCTAGCAGGTTACTGTTAGAATTTGAAATGAGCGAAAAAGCTCGTTTCGGCATCCAATTAGAATATACCACTCTTTCATTACTATCACATTGGCAACCCGTTAACCAAGACGAACCTCTGCCATAAAACCCAACCCAGATTCCAATAAAATTCCGCAGGCACTCGTGGCGAGTGCAGAGGTGTTCTCGGCTTGCAGTGGGCGAGTGACTGCATCATCAATTCCTTCCCATCCCCGATGACCGTGAGGACGTGGCCAGCGCCGTTATCGACCATCCAAAATACTAGAGCTCTCGGACTGTGCACATTGAGGTTGGAGAGCAAATCCCATGCTTCCATCCATTGGTTCCCTGTGCAATTGCGATTGTTCTGGTCGATCACGGAGTAGCAACTACGAAATGCACGGTCATCATGCTCATGCTCATATCAGAAAATCATCAATGAATACGACTAACCCATTGATGCGTTGAAATAATTCAGGAGCTGAATTTATTCCAAACATAAGCCGACGAAATTTGTAGACCCGACGGCGAAAGTCGTTATATCTCGACTTGGGGCTCCAACTCAAAGTGATAATATGCTGATTCTAAATCAATTTTAGACAGCACTGAAACTTTGTGAATTGATGCAATTGCTGCATCAATATTCGGATGGGGTAATTTTCTCGTAGTACAGCACGGTTAGCTTCCCGCATATCGACACATAGCCTTATTTTACCGTCTGTCTTTCGGATTGGCACAAGTGGGGACACCCAAGTCAAAGGACCGTCAGCTTTTTCGATTATGCCTTTATCCAATAACTCCTGAATGACCTGTTCAATTTGATCGATTTATTTATTAATTTATGTTTATTCAGTATTTGTTTGTTTTCACATTATTCTCAATTTAGACTTACCTTCTCGACATCTGCCTCCATAGCTATCGGTAGACGCCTAGCAGCTTGAGCTACTGGAGTAACCGTTTCGTCGATTTGAATTTTCAGAGCCACCTCCGGAATTTTCGGAAGTTCTTGTAATTGAGCTTGACCGACCTCGTTTACCATATTAATATTGTAGCCGATCTTTAGTACTCCAAGAGCATAAGCGGTTGATTTGCTCAATATGTTGGACTGCCCCATTGGCGCTACAAGGAAGTGGGCCCATATACCGTTTTCTTCCCCCGGTGTCGTGACTTCTGCTTCGAATGCGATCGAAAAACGATTTTTTTCCTTCGAAGCGAAACCCTCGAACTGTGGATTCATACTAGCCGCATCCCTCTCGTTCAACATCTTAGCACCAGACTCCTTCATCTTCTTGTACGTGCACTCTTTCATTATATTCGCTGGAGATCCAGAATCCACCACTATAATTGTGCTCACCCCTCCTACAAGGAATGTCAATACTTCTGACTCGTCATCATCCTGGCTTACATAAAACACGCCGTTTTCGGATTTCGGTTCACAATTTTCGATCGCTTGTACTCTACGCTTCGCATTTGAACTGTTTCGAGGTTCCGTAGACTTCCTTTTCTGGCAACAGATTTTGAAGTGACCTTTTGTCCCGCAATTATGACACTTCGCCTCTCTAGCCGCACATCTCTGAACATCTTTGGCGATGTGTCCATATCGACCACAATTGTAACACTTCCTGGCATTGCTCTGAAATGATTAACCTGAAGTCGAGGGCGTTTCTCTATCGAAAACTTTCTGAACCAGTGCTGTCCCTTCCAATCCGGAAGGTGAGGAATTGTATTGTTTAGTCTGCTTTTGCACATTTTCAATCGTTCGACCTATCATCAATGCTTCAGAGAGATTCTTCTCCTCTGTTAACATTTTTTTCTCACCTCAACAGAGCTACAACCTTCTATGATTTGGTCAACAATCATATCGTCGATGCCAACAAATTTGCAGCGGTTTGCCTGTTCTCTCAATCTGAAGACAAAATCATCGAAGCTCTCGCTTACATCTTGCTTCAACGCTCGAAACATGTGTCTCTCGAAACGTTTATTGAGCTGAGGTGCAAAGTACTTCTCCAATGACAGAGTTGCTGACTCATATTTGAGTACTATTATATCTGAACTTCCTTCTCCAGTTGGGATTCCAACATGGAGCTTCTCGACTTACGACTCTCGACTTCTCGACTCGACCTAATACGTCTGCAGTTCAATTCCTCCTAACACTAACAACAGATTGTATTTATCGTCATCGTCTTCGCCACCGTTTGCCACTATGAACCGTTCAAACGCTCTACGCCACTTCAACCAATCACTTCTAAGATCAGTTCCGGATTTGAACGCCGGCATTGCAGCTGCATCTGTTATTTCACGAAGAGAAAGAGAAAAAAACTTCAAGTTTTTTTCAAGCTTTTTCCTAATCACACAAACTCTACTTTTTGCCTTTCTCGTGCAACTAAGTTGTACCGAAAGGCTATCATTTCACTCCGAAAACGAACTTTTTATAGAAGTCTCTGAGACCCGTAGTGTTATATACCAATCGACTAAGCTCGAGGAGCTGAGCACATGTCTGTCTGTCCGTGTGTATGTATGTGTGTATGTGTGTGCACAAAAGCTAAGAAAAACATTAGACAACTTTTCATATAGTAATCTTTAACCGATTTTCTCGCAACAAGTTTCATTCGACAGGGGACAAAGACTTGTTGATCACTATTGAATTTTTCATTTGTCAGTTCACTTCCGACACATTCATAACATAGTCGGCTCTGGACAGTCAATATTCAGTTGAATATTAGTCATTGAATATTTAAGCACATTTTACAAATTGATAAATAATCTGAAATCTGAACACGTTTCAAATGAGTAAAGTGCAATTAATTGCATATTATTCGGCAACTCGGCCGTACGAAAACCATTTTTTTGTTAAATATCTTGGCTGTGCATATGCACAGCATATGTTTCGAAATGGACAAATTGATATGAAATTTGCGAAAAAGAATCCACGTGTCTTGGAGGGACTCGAACCCTCAACCTCCTACTCTCTAGATAGGCGTGATAACCCCTACACAACAAGACCACTTAAAGGTCACGTTTGCTGAAAAGCCATCAGAATCCGAGTACCAACCTCCACCGCGGTTAGCTCTCTTTTTTGCAAATTGAATATCTTTCGGATGCTTGATTTGTCCAATCTCCACATGTGCTTTACTATTGTATACCCACAGCCAAGCGAGTGCACATTGTTTATTAAACGAGAGGATCGCACTCCATGCCCCCCAGTAACTGTCTGGGCGGGACGGTATAGAATGCGAATTCAATGCTAGTAAAGTGATTTATCACACAGGACTGAATCCGATTTTCAACCGCGAGGTGCTTTCAACGGTAAACATCGACATAAACAATGCTAATTATGTTTTTTTCTGCACATAGTAAACACACTCAGTGACAGTCGAATGAATGAGTTCGTGGAGTAGTCGTCTGACTATGTCATACTATGTTTTGAATATTCATGCGATGTTTGTCAAAATTCGGACCGAAGTTGCTTCATGAAGATGAATATTTGAAGCTCTGTACTTAATTGCATACAAATTCACACATGGATAGTATGTGTGAATACTCATGTAATGCATGCGGGCGCATGGAATATATGTGTCGAAAATATGGTCTCCATTTCGCTACCCCCATTGCAGAAATCCATGTGTAAACTAATGGTTTAGAGTAGAGGAGGAGAAGGATGTAGAGAAGCAGTATAATAATAATAGTAATAATGATAATATTAAAATTAGAATTAAAATTATTTCATCCTTTTCATTGGAGTAAAACATGAACGAAATACGCCATGCGAGAAAGTAAGATTATGTATGTAAGAAAGTATGAATATTTCACATTTCGATAATGTTATCTTATTTTTGAGAATGTTTAACTTCATTCATATTCAAAAAGTGTTAGACAATTAATTAGGGTGTTGGTCCCCAGGAAACACTCAACGAGAGCCAAAGATTGTATATGAGCGGAGAGCAGAATCGAGCTGACTTGAACAATCTTTCGAAAAAAAAGAGCTCTGTTTTGTGACGAATGGTGTAGAGTACGGTTGGTAAAAAGGAGTGCGGAAAAAATGTAAAAAAAGTGAAAAAAAGGGATTTGAAAAAAATACTTGATGCTATTAAAATTTGTGTTCAATTGTTAATATTTATAGATAAAACCCGACACTATTGTTGTTCATTTCCTTTTTTTTATTCTCTGTGGATAGTGTAGTGTGTTGTTGCATGTTTGAGTCCACTGCTGTGTAGAGGATGGAGTGCGAAAAGTGCAGAGTGGGGATCGCAATCAACGATTTCCCACTGTGTTGTTTTCAATGTCGAAAATATGTTCATGCCCGCTGCTCTCCTATTAAAGCGAAAGCAGCGGCTAGATTGATTACGGAGAAAGCAAATGTTTTTTTCAAGTGTTGTGACTGTCTATCTAGTCGATCTTTTTTTTTTCTTCCTAAGCATTGGAGGGGAAACCTGCTCAACAGACATCCTGGGTTGTCCAGGAAGTGCGGGGTTAGGGACCACCTCCAACAGCAAACGAGGGAGGCAGGACTACATCCCCGACTTGCTAAACCGTTTCCATTGCCCATTGCCCAAGCCCATAGTCCCTTCGGTACAACCAGAAAGAAATGCTTCAAAGGGGAGCCAGTGCACAACGCACCCTCGAGGTTAGCTGCGTGTCCTTGCAGCACACCATGGTATCGTGCCAGCGCATTGCCGGCTTTCCAGGTGGCCTTACCACGCCCTATGTCCTCGGAAGGTGGGAAGGGTCGACTTCGCGCCTGCTTCCCTCTGCACGACTGGTATCAAGAATGATGATGCCGCGTGCACCCCAAATTGACCTTTCTGCGACAGGGTCTATTCGCCAACACACAGAGGGACTTGCCGATGCGGTGCCTACGCCTCCGAAATAGGTTGTCCGGGGTAGTGTCCGAAAACGTGAGCACACGAACAACACGTGTTCCGCCGTTTCCTCTAAACCTGCGCACACCAAACACTCGGGCGAGGCCGAGCAAGCCAGCTGCGTTACCTGCACTGTGATTTTGCAGCACGCTTAAACGCCGGGCACATCGAACCCCCCATGGGGTGCTTGTTGTTCACAGTTTTGCTGGAACAAATCAAACAATTGGGAGGGTTCGTGCAGCATTGTGCCTTATATCCCTCCAATCCGCAGCGTCGGCAGAGATTGCTTCTGTCAGGGCCTTTGCAGTCCCATTCCTTGTGCCCCGGTTCCAGGCACTTGAAGCAAACTTCGGGTTGCTCGTATATGCCCACAAGGCACACCGACCATCCCACCTTGACGCTCCCTAACTTGGCTACCTTGGAGGCGTCCGCTGCAGATAGCCGAACCAATGCTACCTGCGTCCCTGCCGAACCTTTCCGTAGCCGAACGGCTGCGGTGGGCGTCTCCACTTCACACTGTCGCCGCAGTGCCGTGACGAGCTCTTCGACTTCGGTGATCTCGTCCAGGTCTTTAACCCTTAGATTCACCTCCGTTCAGCTCGAGGATCGTCTCGCCCATCCGGGTACGTCTTATTCGACGTACGTCGGCGCCGAGTTCACCGAGCTTGACGTCACTCCTCATCGCCTTTAAGACGTCCGAGTACTTAGCCTCGTCCGCCGTGATGACTAGGGCATCGCCCCTGGAGCGATTGGCGCCTACCCTAGACTTCTTGCTACCCTCATTCGCCTGGGCCTTCTTTTCGGCCCTTGACGTCTTCGGTTTCCTCTTGTTCTTGACCAGGGTCTTGGAGGCGTCATCCCCCTCTATTTCCCTGATCTGGTGCGGCTGAGAGCTCTCAGCCTGCCGTAACCCATTACCACCGTCTCTCCTTGGTGGACGGACCTTTCCAGGTCCTTCCTCCACCGGTTTTGGAGGTACCTGGCCGGGGTTCAGCTTCCCAGCCCCACTACCCTTGTTCGGGGTAGTTACCGTCCGCGTTTTGGAGCGGCCCCCAGGGAGCTTATCCCCTGGAGACTGTCTCCCCCGTTTTTGTGTCTGCTCCGTTGGAGCAGTCACCCCCGACGTGCCCGCAAATATTTGAGCCTCAGTCTGGGTAGACTTTGGCACCACCGTCTTCGCTGGCACGCCCTCGGTCGATTCGACCTTGCCCGAGTCCGCGAATCCTTGGGCCTCAGTCTGGGTAGACCTCGACTCTACGGATTTCACGGGCTTACACTTGGCCGTCCCGACCGCCCTCTCCAGCTTGCCGTCCAGCATCGACTTTCGAAGTTTTAGCAAGCTCCTCTTGAGTTCTTTACTGATATTATGCTTCGATGACGCAAAGTCGATGATGGCGTCCAGTTGTTCTGTCGCCACATCGAAGGCCGAAAGCCCATCGCGTTTGCGGTTCATCGCCTTCACAAGCCATGGGCCGTCTATAACCTCTACCGGCGGAACCTGGGAGATGGTTAAGTGACCCACGCTGGCGCTGCGCACTGAGCTGCCGACTATTGCCTCTGGCCTCCTAGGCGGAGACCTGAACAACCCACCTCTTGCGAAGGGGTTGTCGCTTACACTACTACCACTAATTGAAGAATTGATTTGGTTTTCCATTTTGGTCCCACGAGTTGCTCGGGAAAAGAGGTCCACCACGCCACAGCCCACCATGACGCGGTAAGGGACAATTACTGTGGAGGGAGCCTAGCTCATTATTTCGCTTAACGCCTTGGGATTAGGGGTTAGGGACGATGGTCCCGTTGGTCGCACCTACTCACTCTAGCTGATGTCAGAAGGACAACAGTGCCCAGGCTGCACTACCAGCTAAGTACGCAACCCTTAGCTGGCGGTCAATTGTCATCGGAAGACCCGTGGAAGCGTGAGATTGGAACTTGTGAGGACCAGAGCTGTGTAGGTCGCTCCTTCCCAGATGTCAACTCACCATTACGCAGCCCTATCTAGTCGATCTTGCGACGGACATAATGTACAGGTTCCGAATACCATTCGTTTCGATGAAGAGACGAAGAAACTTTTGTCTATTTCTGATTCGATCGATGATATTCGGAATCACATTGCTGCCCAAATAGACAGCGTGAAATTGCAGAAAAATGTATCTGAAGTTTTGAACGAGGCTGTTGATGGTCTCAAAGAATCGATCAGCAAAGAAATGGAAAATATGAAATGCTCATTTTTTAAATTTAACCCGAGTAGAAATGTAGCTGTAATGAATGCAGCAAGGTACATCGCGAAAGGCTACGGGGCCTAATTTGACTCCCAAAACGAAAAAGCGCATAGTACAAAATGTTGGCATTACATCTGATATTGCAATGCCAGAAAATGTTAGTTTCGCGGATATTGTCAAAAGTAATGATGGGAAAAATAACATTAAAGTAACGAAAAAAGTCACTGCGCCTAAGGAAGTAAAGGTCACTCGTAAGGCTCGTCCGGTCATTGTGATTAAACCGAAAGAGTCCAACCATAGAGTAGCGATGATACTCGGAAATTTTTGAATAGTAAACTGGATCCGAAAACACACAGGATCAGTAACTTTTAGAAACGGGAAAAACGACTCTATTATTGCTGAGTGTGCAACAGGATTCAATGCTGATGTTGTAAAAAATGGCATTCAAAGCGATCTGGGTGAAAACTATAATCACGTGAAATATTCTGGAGTCGCAAAGCTGGAATAATAAAAATGACAGTTGTGCGTGAACTCCGTTTTGAATGGGGTGCCCTTGAAAACGCAAGTGCATTTAGTATTGGGTTCCGGAAAGTTTGTTAATGGCGTTGAAATTTCGCGAATAGACGCAAACGAATGGTATAGAGTATAGATCAAGGTATATAGATTGACTCTTGGTACTAGCTATTTTGAGAGGCGAGGTGGTTAGGTGGTCTTAATTTTGTGAATATTCGATTTTAAAAATGCCATTGTAGCTATTATTTGGATTAATCTGGTAATTTTCCATATCTAAAATGTCTTCATATTATTTTCAGAAGAACTGTATACCTCGGATAAACACGGTAGCGACGAATCCGGCGATGGCACCGCCGAGAAACCCTTCAAAACGATCCTCCAGGCTATGCGCCATGCTGGAAAGGAACCGTTTCCGACCATCTACGTGGACGCCAAGGGCGAAAAGGCAGAATCGCCATTCGAAGTAGCGGCCAAATCACAGCTGAAGAAGATCCAAAAGCTGTGGGTCCGGGAGAGCTCCAAGTCTGCCGACAAGCAGAAGCGCGAAGAGCAAGACGCTGTTAAGCGTGAGCAAAATTTGGAAGAGGCGAAAAAGATCGCCATCAAAGAGGATCCGTCGTTGGAGCCAGCCAAGCTGATCAAGATCTTCAAGAGTGGTGATTATCGTAACATTCGTGTTAAGATCTACGGATGGGTGCACCGGCTGAGACGGCAGGGAAAGGGTTTGATGTTTTTAACGCTCCGTGATGGGACCGGTTTCTTGCAGTGCGTTCTGAACGATTTGCTGTGCCAAACCTACAATGCTTTGGTTTTGTCAACGGAATCGTCCGTCCAGCTGTTTGGTACACTTAAGGAAGTACCAAAGGGTAAGAGTGCTCCTGGAGGTCACGAGCTGCATGTCGATTATTGGGAACTAATCGGTCTGGCTCCGGCTGGTGGCGCTGACGCGATTCTCAACGAGGAAGCTCTTCCGGATGTGCAGTTGGATAACCGTCATATAATTATCCGTGGCGAGAACACTTCCAAAATTCTAAAAATGCGAGATGTGATTATGGATGCTTTCCGTGCTCATTACCATGATCGCGGATACACGGAAGTAACGCCACCGACTTTGGTTCAAACCCAGGTCGAAGGCGGATCTACCCTGTTCAAGCTTAATTATTTTGGGTGAGTTTTTTTTATTATAGTAACTTATAGAATTATTCAAAGTTCATGTAAATTTCATCCTAAATTTGTCACAATCAATTGTTCAATGATCCTTTTTTCAGAGAGGAAGCCTTCCTGACTCAGAGCTCGCAGCTGTATCTGGAAACATGTCTGCCGTCGCTTGGAGACGTATATTGTATTGCACAAAGCTACCGTGCAGAGCAGAGCCGCACTCGTCGTCATTTGGCAGAATACAGCCACGTTGAAGCTGAATGTCCGTTCATCTCGTTTGACGAATTGTTGGACCGCTTGGAAGATTTAGTGGTCGATGTCGTAGACCGAGTGCTCAAGTCACCATGGGGATACATGGTCAAAGAACTGAACCCCAATTTCGTTCCGCCTAAGACCCCGTTTCGACGTATGAACTATTCGGATGCCATCATTTGGTTGAAGGAGAACAACGTGACAAAGGAGGATGGAACGTTTTATGAATTTGGTGAAGACATCCCGGAGGACCGGAACGGAAATGACCGATACTATCAATGAACCAATCATGCTGTGTCGTTTCCCTGCTGAAATTAAATCGTTCTACATGGCCAAGTGTCCGGAGGATAAACGGTTGACCGAGAGTGTCGATGTCCTGCTACCAAACGTGGGTGAAATCGTCGGAGGATCGATGAGGTCCTGGGATTACCAAGAATTAATGGATGGTTACAAGCGGGAAGGCATTGACCCCAAGCCGTACTATTGGTATGTTGATCAGCGTGTCTACGGGTCGCAGCCCCACGGAGGATATGGTCTTGGCTTGGAGCGCTTCATGTGCTGGTTGCTGAACCGATATCACATTCGAGAGGTATGTTTGTATCCACGTTTCCTGGAAAGATGCAAACCCTAAATATTTTTGAAACAGTGTACTACCATTTAAGCATTTATTATCTATCTTAAGCTATGAGGTTACCCTTTCGCATAAGATTACAGATATGACGTGAAATAAATCGGCTCTGAGCTTAGCGTTTGCTTTCAACTGCACAGTAGGGGAAAGTGGGGTAAGATCGCCATATGGGGCAAGACAGCCAACGTTGATTAGCCTATGACTTAAGTGAGCATTATATTCACATTATTATTACGAGGGATGCTTAACAATAATGTAAAAGGGATATACAACTAAAAAACGCACTTTGACAACCTCACTTGTTCTTGAAATATTGATTTAAAGATAATTTGAATTTCGAATTATTTTATAATTTTAAGGTTTGAAGCGAAAATTACTCATTTTTCAGCACACATTAATATTTACAAAGGCTTCCATATAACTATAGCCTATCTACATTAATAATTTGAGCAATTTCAGATATTGAGACAGAGGTCAGTAGACAGTAGAGACAGAGGTCAACAAATCAACGTGGAATACGCATTTTCAAACGAAACATCATGTGAACATAATCCCTAGAAGTGCAAGGAATGTGTCACCCGTTCTAAATAAATTCAGCACACTTTTAATATATTTTTTGGTCCTCGCTCGTCTTACCCCGAGGGGTGGCCATGTCGCCCCATATGGTAAATATAGGCATCATGAAAACACCTTTTTTTAAAACCAGTTTATAAGATACTGAAATATCGTTAATCAATGTTTATTGATACTTATGTCAGAGGTCGGTCATCATAAAGGTGTTTCATGGACAAATCAGCAGAATTCGTAGGAGTTTCACCATTTTACAAAGATTACCGCTTAGGGTGGCCATCTTGCCCCACTTCCCCCTATCAGATCGATTATATCACCATCCCTTTTATCTACTTATGCACCTACTTTGTTTTTCAATGGTGGGGCTGTCATACAAGAACGGTTCGCCACTCATAGCTCCCATTTATATCCCATCAAAAACAAAGTAACGAAAAGGTATTTGATTTGTTATTTATTTTTATGAGCACGCATGTTAGCAAAAAGAAGCAACAAGTTTGGTGCTGTATTTATCTATTTTGCTATGAGAAGAATATATGTCCAGTGAGATGGAAAACGGAACAGTTCCCCTATATAGATATATTGATTAGAGTAACCCATCATGATCTTTTCACAGAATACCTCTTTGTTTTTGAAGCGCATACATCAGTACAATTCACAAGTTGGAAATATGAGCGCGTCACAAAAAAATGATATGATTATGAGTTACCGCTCCTCTAAGTAAAGTTACAATTCGTATATCATAATATATGATGATATTAATGGCCAGGAAAGTCGAGAAAATTTCCAACCCAAAAATTTCTTAGACCGGACCGGGAATCGAACCCTGCTACCTTCAGCATGGTCTTGCTTTGTAGCCGCGCATCTTACCGTACGGCTAAGAAAGTCCCCCCATTATATTACATACAGTTGTTTTGTTCTTCTAGACATGCATTTTGCATTTTTCAACATCGTTTTACAAATTTATTCCAATTTATACAGCTTTACAAATATTTTTATAATTTTCTTTTGGGCAAAATCCATGCGAAATGCATTTTTGAGGGATTCATTTTCAAGCCAGTGACGCAATCCAGATAGGCGTTCCACGTTTCGCAGGACGCTTGCTGGTCATTCTTACTATATCTGTACATCATGTGCATTCTTCGAATCAACAATATTTTTAAATGATGATGAGGAAAATCTCATATTGACATATTGAATTTGATCAAAAACACTCATGTATGTATGTATGTATGTACTGCCTTACTTCTTTATTTCTGATCAGGAATTGTTAATTCTATTTTTCAATCTTCAATCAAAACGAAACATATTCCCTGGTTTTAACCTGGATATTTCTCGACGGACGAGTGACTATTTCAACTCTGAAGACAATGAATTTCGAAACAAACTGGTGTTGAAGAAAGGATCTCGCACATCCAGGACAATTGAATTGAAATTTGGTGAGAGAATTCCATTACATAGATTATTCATTTACATCGAAACTATATGATTATATACAAAAATACCATCACGGCACCCGATTGAAGCGATTTGGATAGGAAGAATAGGATTGCCAACTTCCTATTGTTAACATTTCGTGGATAAAGGGCGGGCTCTTCTCCCCATCCTTTGGGTCAATCTGGGAAACGAGGGCTATATTATTTCATTGTATGTACCGTCAACTGGGGGGAAGATGATCAGTTTTAAGACAAAACATGCAATAACAATGTGTGTTTACATTTTTACAAATATTTTCAAAACATGTACTGCTATGCGTAGCAATAATCAACAACTTTAGTTTTTTGAAATGCATTCGCATTTATTAAAATAAATTAATTTATCACACATTTTTTGAGTAATCTGGTTTGGGGTGAAGTTGATCAAGACAGCTCTACTAAAATCATTATGACCTAGTAGTCAAAATACTCTAGGTTATTTGTATGAATGTTGAATTTACTACGTAAAGAAGTCTACGAAGTCAATATTTGAAACGAAAATAGCGTCATTTATGACTATCTCTCTCTTTCTTCCACAAAATACATTTTCATGATTATAATCGAAAAATTCAGATTTCTACCTAGCGATAACATTACTTGAACGGAGAATATTGTTGACTACCGTTTCATAAAAAAATTTGGCACTTTTGACTGACACATCAAATGATCATCTTCACCTCAATGATCATCTTCCCCCCAGTTGACGGTACTAACTTTCTTCTGGAACGAGATTCTCTATTCATCCCGTGGATTCGCATAAGTGCTTCTGCTTATGGAACCTCCCCGCCCATGTTTGGCCCTTTATACAGGAGTTTGACGAAATACAAACAATAGTATAATTATGATCAAATCGTTTGTCAGATATGGCCAGTGCTATCGGCAGGTGCGTTGCTACAATAGATGGTAGTATCATCATCATCATCATCAATAGAGTTACCGCTCCTGAACTTTATCTCATAGCTGTTCATCCAACGAAAAACCAAGCAATGAATTAATTGAAATCAAATTTGATTTGTTTGTCCTTTTTATAATTTTTCCAGCAGTGAACATATGGTAGCAAAAAGAAGCGACGGAATTGGTGCTGTATTTTTTGTTTAAAAAAATGATCAAAAAATTTATCGATTTTCAATGGTAATCCAACTACCGCATGTATCGTTTCCCTCCGCCCGATCCGGCTGTCGAGCGACGTACGGACAAGTATAGACATTAGTTGGTTCGTTCTTTTCGGTTTTGGTGTATGTTCGGAGAGGGATGGACTAGAGGAATAAATTAATGGTGATATCAATTTTTTTTGTTGGGGCGTAGAACCACTGCGTCCATTGAGTTGAACTTTTGAAGTATGCCCCTGATTACTCTTAACTATGTATTCGCATTTTGTAGGTTGATCTCAATTTGTCAAGTAAACAACCTAAGACGCGTCTTTTCCCAGTCCGGTATAATTGAGTTAATAAATCCCACTACCTTTCCAGGATTTGCAGTTCAAATATTTCCTGGTTGCATAAAGCCACTATTTAGAAATTTAGATCTACCCTTGTTCTTGTACAATGCATCACAATTGCAAAGCAGATGTTCCGAGATTTCACGTTCCATGTTACAGAAACGACAGATATCATTATGAATCTGGCCAATATTTTTCAAGTGATATCTGCTCGGGCAGTGTCCGGTTATTAGGCCAGTGAAGGTGCAAAGAGCTCTCTTGCTGAGCTCCAAGAGCTTTGCGATTATTTTAACATTGGAAATTATAAATCTCTTTGATTGAGCACACTTTTCGGCAACCAACCAGTTGGTCATCAACCTTTGTGCTTCCCAGGATTTCTATTCCATTTTTATAGTACAGTGTGATATACCGCAGAAAGGTTTTGGACCAATAAACTGTGTGTTTGAACCTCGTTTCGCAAGCTCGTTTGCCTTTTCCTTAGTTTCCTTAGTCCATACGTGATGGCTCACGTATGTTATAAGGAATGTCATAGTTCTCCACAGGTTTCATCCAGTCTCCATTCATATTCATCACTGGCCCATATTGAAAATTTTGTGAGATACTCAAGTGGCCCACTAAATCGCCTGACTTGAATAACTTCAATCGTTTAAGTTTTTGCATATTCTTTTTCGCTTCTAACTGCACGAATTCATACAATGGTAGCAGATTTAGAATTGCATCTAACTATTTTGAAGGAGTAATACGCATCGCTCCCGTTATAGCAATGGACACTAACCTTTGCAGTTTTGTCAGCTTCTTCTGTGCTGTAGCCTCTTTTGTTTTTGGCCACCATACAAGAGCAGCATATGTCAGATTTGGACGAATAATGGAAGTATAGATCCACTTTATCATTTTTGGTCTTAAGCCCCATTTTCTTCCAAATGTTTTAGAGCATATCCAGAATGCACTAGTTGCTTTTCCGATCGCACACTCAATATGAGCATTCCAGCTCAGTTAAGAATCCAGAATGACTCCCAGGTATTTGACCTGTTCACTAACCTGAATTTCTAGTCCGCCAAGCTTTAGAGCTTTTAGATCAAGTTTTCTTTTCCTAGTAAATGGTACAATTACAATTTTTGACGGATTAATGCTAAGGCCTTCCTGAATACACCACAATTGGATAAAATGTAGAGCCCATTGCATTCTTTCAGAAATGATATTGTCGAATTTCACTCCTCACTATGATGAAAATATCATCAGCAAACCCTACAACCTCGACATTTTTTCTTCTATGCTTCCTAGTAGATCGTCTACAACTAAGGACCACATTAGTGGTGAGAGGACCCCTCCTTGGGGGCAACCTTCTGTTGCCCATACTGTAAGAGACGAACTTTCCAGCCCTGAAGAGATTTTTTTTTTGCAAGCATGGTGTGAATCCATTTGATAATGTTCGTGTCGAAGTTTCTTTTCTTCATGGCACGATCCATTGACGAATAAGAAGCGTTATCGAAAGCTCCTTCAATGTCCAAGAAAGAACAAAGTGCTATTTTTTTTACCGATATCGCTTTTTCCACTTTAGATACCACTGTATGAAGTGCCGTAATTGTTGACTTACCGGACTGGTAAGCAAACTGGAACTTAGACAGTGGATGTTTAATCATGTAATTTGAGTTGATATAATCACTCAACACCTTTTCCATAGTTTTCAACAGAACTGATGAAAGACTAATGGGGCTGAATGATTTAGGATGCGTCTTATCTCTCTTTCCTACTTTTGGTATATAAAGATAACCCAACTAACATTTAATGTCAATGTAAATGTTATTTCAACTCGTCTATACGGCTTCAAGCTGAATATGTGTGCTATACATATGATCAAGAACTTCTATTCAATGCTTTTACCAGCAAATCTGGCGAATCTATTCAGCTGTTTTTGACGTGTCTGCACAACTACTTTACAGCATGTTACACAATTTTTTCTCAATCTTTACTACACCATTTAGTAATATAATTCGCTTCAATGGCGCTTATTCAGATTTTTGAATCTGGTAAATAAGTTTTATACAGCCATTGAATTCAATTTGATTAAATATTATTTGAGAGGAGAGTAAATTTCGGTTTATTAGTTTATAAAGTTTATTCAATGTTTTTTTTGTGAAAACTCAAATTTCAATTTTGTTGCTACGTAGATTCGAACTCCTGATCTCCAGATTCAATGGCTGCTACTCTGTCAGTCAGTCAGTCACTTCAGTCACTTTGAATATGTAAATAACAGGAAAAATTATGGATGTGCTTCTTCGCATACCCTATACATAGGTTGTTTTACTAACGCTATTTTCAGATTCATGCTATATAAACGTTAGTGCTGCTTTCAGCAAATAAGTTTAAAGATTATGCTTTCAGCATTATTCCAACCATTATTCAAACATCTATCAGCATGTTCTGTTGCCTAACTTTTATGCATCATCAATCGCTGAAATTGTTTTTAGGCAACATTTTCTCGATCTGTGTAGATGCTACTCTGCTGCTAATCGTTTAACAGTAGCCGTCAACAGAAATATCGCTTCTAAATGGCTTGTTTTCTTACGCTACTGCTAGCATTAATGACAGCGCTTTGTCAGTTGCTATAAGAGCAGGTGAATACCATTGTAGCTGCATTACAGAAATCAATAGCTCATACACAGCTCCGGCAAAAAAATCAAATGTAAACATTGCGGTTTTGACGTTCCATACTGATAAGCTATAAAAAGAAGCAATATAAGGTTTACTTAAACGTTGTGTAATCTTCAAAGATACAGAAGTTGCCTTAAAGCTTCGTTAGTTCATTTATAGCGCCATTACGCTATATTGTTAGTGCTATAACAACAGCGAAAACGTTTTCATTGTGAATGTTACTCACCGTAATGTGGGAAGTTGCTAACAAGCAATTAGTTACATACATGAGCTCTTAACCGATAAGCTTTGTTGCTAATTCAGACAGAGCTGTTTTATGACTATATGAAAGCTGCATAAACGATAAAAGATTAAATATATTCGGCACACTGACTAGCTGATAGATATTTGGGTAATAGTCGAGTTGAAGTTTAAGGGATTATTTGCAGAGGCTTTTCTTTTATTCAGCATTGGCTGCTTTTATTCAAATATTATACAGCCAAAGGCTAGAAGTTGAAGCTTTTAGCACCAAAATTGTTAGTTGGGAACTTTTACTTTCCTCCATGAAGATGGAATATAATTGAGTCTTAGACTTGCCTTGAAAATCTCAATTAACGGCATAATCAGCACTGATTCTCCGTTTTGAAGCATTACTAGAATTATTCCGTCCGGTCCTGCAGATTTATAAGGCTCAAAAGATCTCTCTGATATTCATAGTCGTGTCGTGGACTCCCAGCGCCCTTGGAGAAACCTTTTTATGGCGCCTCTTACTTCCATGCATGTTCAAAACAAATAGCATGATAAAAACTGGGATGTTTTAAAAATCAATTGGCCTAGATCCCTTCTCATTGCTCGATCCCAAGAAATGAGAAAGCGGACTCTTTGGATAAGGTAGGCGCTATGGAAGGTGATTTTTACGATCGAAAAATCACCTTTGATGAATTTTTCACATCAGTTCGTCATGGTGGCAGAAATGGAAAAATGGGGAGTTGGGTAGATGAATGTACGAAAATTATTTTAAGCTTTTAGTGGAATGTATTTACTTTTCATAAGACGAGTTTGTACAATTCCAATTAATTTTACTACTTTATTGTACCTTTGACAGATATGTATTTCGACCTCAACAGTAAGGACGTCTTTATTGTCTCGTACTTGACTCGACTCGGATGCTCGCCAAGTCGTTTTGCCCCTGGTCTGCCCACCTTGTTCGCTGTGCTCCACGTCGTCTCGTACCTGCCGGATCGGAAGCAAACACCATATTTGCAGGGTTGCTGTCCGACATTCTTACAACATGTCCTGCCCATCGTACCCTTCCGGCTTTAGCTACTTTCTGGATACTGGGTTCGCCGTAGAGCTGGGCGAGCTTGTGGTTCATTCTTCGCCACCACACACCGTCAAAGATGGTCCTAAGCACCCGTCTCTCGAATACTCCGAGTGCTTGCAAGTCCTCCTCGAGCATTGTCCATGTTTCGTGTCCGTAGAGGACTACCTGTCTTTTCAGCGTCTTGTACATAACACATTTGGTGCGGTGGCGAATCTTTTTTGACCGCAGTTTCTTCTGGAGCCTGTAATAGGCCCGACTTCCACAGATGATGCGCCTTCGTATTTCACGACTAACATTGCTATCAGCCGTTAGCAAGGATCCAAGGTAGACGAATTCCTCGACCACCTCGAAGGTATCCCCGTCTATCGTAACACTACTTCCCAGGCGGGCCCTGTCGCGCTCGGTTCCGCACACAAGCACGTACTTCGCCTCGATGCATTCACTATCAGTCAAACTTTTGTTGCTTCACGTTTCAGGCGGGTGTACAATTCTGCCACCTTTGCAAATGTTCGGCCAACATTTTCCATGTCATCCGCGAAACAAATAAATTGACTGGATCTGTTGAAAATCGTACCCCGGCTGTTACACCCGGCTCTCCGCATGACACCTTCTAGCGCAATGTTGAACAACAGGCACGAAAGTCCATTAACTTGTCTGGAACGAACTGGAGTGTTCGCCCGAAATCTTCACACAGTTTTGCACACCATCCACCGTTGCTTTGATTAGTCGGGTAAGCTTCCTAGGGAAGCTGTTCTTGTCCATAATTTTCCATAGCTCTACGCGGTCTATACTGTCGTATGCCCCTTTGAAATCAATGAACAGATGGTGCGTTGCGACCTGGTATTCACGGGCATTTTTGAAGGATTTGCCGTACAGTAAAGATCTGGTCCGTTGTCGAGCGGCCGTCAACGAAACCGGCTTGATAACTTTCCACGAATGGTAACAGACGACGGAAGATGATCTGGGATATCACTTTGTAGGCGGCATTGAGGATGGTGATCGCTCGAAAGTTCTTACACTCCGCTTGTCGCTTTTCTTGTAGATGGGGCATATAACCCCTTCCTTGCACTCCTCCACCAGTAGCTTTTCAGTTTCCCAGATGCTGACTATCAGTTTGAGCAGGCAAGTGGTCAGCTTTTCCGGGCCCATCTTGATGAGCTTAGCTCCGATACCATCTTTACCAGCTGCTTTATTGGTCTTTAGCTGTTGGATCGCATCCCAACTAACAATTTTGGTGCTAAAAGCTTCAACTTCTAGCCTTTGGCTGTATAATATTTGAATAAAAGCAGCCAATGCTGAATAAAAGAAAAGCCTCTGCAAATAATCCCTTAAACTTCAACTCGACTATTACCCAAATATCTATCAGCTAGTCAGTGTGCCGAATATATTTAATCTTTTATCGTTTATGCAGCTTTCATATAGTCATAAAACAGCTCTGTCTGAATTAGCAACAAAGCTTATCGGTTAAGAGCTCATGTATGTAACTAATTGCTTGTTAGCAACTTCCCACATTACGGTGAGTAACATTCACAATGAAAACGTTTTCGCTGTTGTTATAGCACTAACAATATAGCGTAATGGCGCTATAAATGAACTAACGAAGCTTTAAGGCAACTTCTGTATCTTTGAAGATTACACAACGTTTAAGTAAACCTTATATTGCTTCTTTTTATAGCTTATCAGTATGGAACGTCAAAACCGCAATGTTTACATTTGATTTTTGTTGCCGGAGCTGTGTATGAGCTATTGATTTCTGTAATGCAGCTACAATGGTATTCACCTGCTCTTATAGCAACTGACAAAGCGCTGTCATTAATGCTAGCAGTAGCGTAAGAAAACAAGCCATTTAGAAGCGATATTTCTGTTGACGGCTACTGTTAAACGATTAGCAGCAGAGTAGCATCTACACAGATCGAGAAAATGTTGCCTAAAACAATTTCAGCGATTGATGATGCATAAAAGTTAGGCAACAGAACATGCTGATAGATGTTTGAATAATGGTTGGAATAATGCTGAAAGCATAATCTTTAAACTTATTTGCTGAAAGCAGCACTAACGTTTATATAGCATGAATCTGAAAATAGCGTTAGTAAAACAACCTATGTATAGGGTATGCGAAGAAGCACATCCATAATTTTCTTTGTTATTTACATATGTCAAAGTGACAGTGATGACAGAGCAGCGGCCATTGAATCAGGAGATCAGGAGTTCGAATCTACGTAGCAACAAAATTGATATTTGAGTTTTCACAAAAAAAAAACATTGAATAAACTTCCGAAATTTACTCTCCTCTCAAATAATATTTAATCAAATTGAATTCAATGGCTGTATAAAACTTATTTAACAGATTCAAAAAATCTGAATAAGCGCCATTGAAGCGAATTATATTACTAAATGGTGTTTAGTAAAGATTGAGAAAAAATCGTGTAACATGCTGTAAAGTAGTTGTGCAGACACGTCAAAAACAGCTGAATAGATTCATGATTTGCTGGTAAAAGCATTGAATAGAAGTTCTTGATCATATGTATAGCACACATATTCAGCTTGAAGCCGTATAGACGAGTTGAAATAACATTTACATTGACATTAAATGTTAGTTGGGTCCTTAACTTCCCTCATGAATAAACCTACGCAAATAAAAGAACACTAGTGTGTCACCGCCAAAAAAAAACACAAAACTTCCTTGTTGTGATTTTACGCATTAGTGGATCGGACGTAGCTACATCAAGAAGAACCTTACTTTGGAGTGGATCGAATTAGCTTCGGAATCGCCATTAGACCTTGGTCAGTCGGTGGACTTGAAATAAAATTCAATTTTGTAGAGAATTGGTAGAAGGTAGAAATAGCGATTTATTTGGTTTCGCCGACGTCATAGATATTATGGCACGTAACTTTGAGAAGATGGAGGAAACCTAAATCAAACTGAAAAGCGAAGCTAAACAGATTGGACTAGTCATCAACACGTCAAAGACGAAGTACATGATAGGAAAAGGCTCAAGAGAGGATAACGTAAGCCACCCACCACGAGTTTGTATTGGTGGTGACGAAATCGAAGTGGTTGAAGAATTCATGTACTTGGGCTCACTGGTGACTTCCGATAACGATACCAGCAGAGAAATTCGAAGACGCATCATGGCAGGAAATCGTACGTACTTTGGACTCCGCGAAACGCTCCGATTGAATAGAGTTCGCCGCCATACCAAACTGACTATCTACAAAACGCTTATTAGACCGGTAGTTGTCTACGGACATGAGACTTGGAACGATACTCGTGGATGACCAACGTGCACTGGCAGTTTTCGAAAGGAAAGTGCTGCGTACCATCTATGGTGGGGTGCAGATGGCGGACGGTTCGTGGAGGAGGCGAATGAACCACGAGTTGCATGAGCTGCTGGGAGAACCATCCATCCTTTACATAGCGAAAATCTGAAGACTGCGGTGGGCGGGGCACATAGCCTGAATTACTGTCGTAGCCAGAATTACAATTCGGTGAAAATGGTTCTCGACAACGATCCGACGGAAAGAAGGCGAGGTGCACAGCGGGCAAGGTGGATCGATCAGGTGGCGGACGATTTGCTTACCCTCTGCAGACTGCGTGGTTGGCGACGTGCAGCCATGAACCGAATTGAATGGAGAAGACTTTTGTGTATTGCACAGGCCACTCCGGCCTTAGTCTGGTAATAAAATAGCAGTGGCTGGTTTCCTACCCGCCACTGCCAGCTTCCAGGCGCTAACGTATTTGCGCAAAAAGCCCGCTTGAGTTACCGCCAGAAATTTGTATGGCGAAAGGCATCTAACGTGGGATTTATCAAAAGTTAAATTGTAATTATTGCTCATTGCGTTAAATTGTAAAAAAAATGCCGTTAAATTGCCTAAAAAACTTTTCCAAAGACTACACAATGCTAGACATAATTTAGGCATAATTTAACCGACTGTTTCGAATAAACATAACATTGTTTATTGGGAAAAGCGTGAGTTGAAACACACATTGAAATTAAAGTTACTAGGAGGTCCTTCGTAGCACCTGTAGGGAGAGCACCTGTCTAGCGTACTGGTTTCGTGGGATCAAACCCCACCGAGGGAAGTGGTTACCCTCCAATTTTTAAACTAAATCCCACCGACAACAGACTTCCGTGCGTGCTGTTCAATATTGCGAGGTGTCATGGGGATTGTCGAATGTAGCAGCCGGGGTACGATTCTCAATCAACACATTCAGCAAATTGTTTGGTTTGCCCCTTTGGAAGTGGGCGGCCCTGAGCGCTACAGGACCCGCCTAGGAAGTAGTATAACAGAAGACGGGGGTACCTTCCTGATGGTGGATGAATTCGCCTGCTTTAAACCATTAAATACTACGGAGGTGCCCTCCTTAGCCATGCGGTAAGACGCGCGGCTACAAAGCAAGACCATGCTGAGGGTGGCTGGGTTCGATTCTCGGTGCCGGTCTAGACAATTTTCGGATTGGAAATTGTCTCGACTTCCCTGGGCATAAAAGTATCATCGTGTTAGCCTCATGATATACAAATGCAAAAATGGTAACTTGGCTTAGAAACCTCGCAGTTAATAACTGTGGAAGTGCTTAATGAACACTAAGCTGCGAGGCGGCTCTGTCCCAGTGTGGGGATGTGATGCCTATAAGAAGAAGAAGAATAGTAGAGCAATGTGACTGTTTTATGAGTTGACAATCTCATTTTTCATTGACGCTTGTTTTCAGTTTTATTCGTTCCTGGACGCTGGACCGTACAGTTTCTCGTTTGTTTTCTCCTAACTGGTTCTCATATTTGCCGTCATAACAGTCATCAATTACTCAATGAAAATCGATGTTGAGTCAAAAGGGTCATGTGCTTTATCATTTTCCAAATATTTCTTTCTGTAATATTCTATATATTCGCATAACATGTGTATAATAATTATACAAAAATTTGCTATTCAATAATATATTTCTCCTATACTATTCAAATATTTCATAAATAATGGAAACATCTTAACAACAGAGAGAAGTACCTACTGCCACAATTTTTAATTACAAACAACACCGTCTACAGTGAAGTTGTAGATTCTAACGCAAGATTCCAATGAGGTATTCAGACTTTGAGCTTATATCGCTTGTAATATAAGAGTACGTCATATAGTGATTTGTGATCTTTGAAAACTAGTTACTCAAGTGATATTGCTCATAGACTGAAACCTCATAACTGTAAGGCAAATACTATTCGATTTACAATAAAATTGAACTTTGTTCCACATTAAGCACCATCTATCACATATCTTTCGGCGACGTCCCCATACACCAAAGCAAGGAATTGTCATTAATGATTTTAATTTCCTGCTCTGCATAGGCATTCGACGTGCTCACTAAGTTACCAAATTCCAAGACCCGGTTGTCAAGATTCCACCGCAGTCCGATAGTGCTACCGATGACCCGATGCCCAATCGGTATCAGTGAGCACCAGATGCGTTCATGTACCAATCGCGAGGGAATGTTTATCAGATGATTTCCCGATGGAAGCAGCCAACTCAGCGAATTGCTAGATCGCAAAAATACAGCTTTGTGGGGCAGGACTTTCTGAGCCAGAAATAGCGTGTTGATGTTGGCCATTATCTGATCCAAGCGACCGGAACTTTCGCACAGTACCAGCACTCGACTTATTTTGTCCGCATATCCGGTGCTCTGGAGTGCCATCAAAGATTTGGTGAAGTCAGTTGCATTTTGATCTGGAGTTTTGATGATCTGTAGGAAAGAAAAGAACACTTCCCTTATAATGATGTCAGCAAATTTGGCAGCATTGATTTTATTAATGGCAAGCATAACGTGTTTGAGCACCAGGTAGATCTCACAAATATATAAACCGAGCGTTCGATTCTGACTTATTTTACTTACCCTACAGTTCAACCTTGTCACATATGCCATCGATTCATCAGTGCATGAATCAAAATCTCCCGTCACTAGGTCTGGTGGCTTTAACTGGTCATCAGGTGCGATTTGTTCTTTGACAAAATCCACCCAACGGTTCGTTCCTCCGTCAACCGTGACCCTTACGCTGGCTGAAAGAGTGTCGTTCAATTAGAATAATTCATTCTGCTTTGCGTGATTGGTATCGATCGCACATTTTCCGACCTACCATTGTTCCAAATCGTCCTAAAGTAATCCTTGTTGAAAAGTATCGGTCGATTCAGCAACACGACGGCCAATTCGTTTCCACAATTACGGGCTTCTATCAGGTCTGCGGGAGACCACGTGACTACTGGGCTGGGTAGCTGAAACGAACAGCTTCGGATAAAAACCATTTGCCTTAGGCAAGAGAACTTCATTTTATCATTTCAGTGAAATTTTGTTTAAAAATCCAAGAGGTTATTCTATCTGAAAAGATAAAACCGTCAGGGAAACCATTTCTCGCCGACTTTGTTTAGTTTCCATAAATAAATTATTAGAGCGATATCACAAAACATATTGAACACCATTATATAGGCTATAGGTAAATACTGCGCACTACATGGAATGTAGTCATATGGCAATAGAGTATGCCAAAAGAAAAATGATTTGCGATTTGAGCGTACATGATTTCGTAAACAAATACTGGAAGGCGAAAACCGCGAGGTACCTATGTTTTGGAGAAGAATGTTTGCGTTCGACGGAATCCATAAAATAATGTTTGTTTACAATATAAGTTACGCCCAAATTGCAAATCGGTCCCGATTTGTTAATACTTTATATCGATTGTGTACAAAAAAAATGTGTATGGCGTTAATACCTTCTATCAATTTGAAACAAAACTAATGTTTGATGGTTTTTATATTGGCCAACCACAGGAACGGCTATGTCACTATATAACATTAGGGGTGCAATCTAAGTAAAAACAAAAATTTTAGGAGCTTTTCGGTGGAATATTTTTACATGTCCGAAGACGAGTTAGTACTATTCCATTTAATTTCACCACTTTGTTGTAACATTTCAGATTTGTAAAGTTTCAATTAAGTGGTGAAATTTAAGGGAAGTGGAAAGTACAAATCGGTTTGTTCTACAAGAATGCGCTCAATGTAAAGTATTTAATTTTTGCGCCACCCTGTTTAGTTATTGCGAATACAATGTTCGTCCGATAACCACATTCGCCACTATCTATTTGATTATTTACAATATATCACTTACGTCATCACTGTTGAAGAGCATTATCAACATCAACTATAGAACACGTGCTTTAATAGATATGTCACAGTAGCAGTTGCACTATCAAACGCATCCACTATGTAATCAATGTCAAATTCTAGGTCTGCGAAAGTAATATTATTCAATGTTCGCAAATTTTATGCACCCCACTTTTGAAATCAAGTTTACGGCCATGGCGACTCGAACAGTTAGTGAAGGAAGGTGCTGTGACAAGTTCAGTTTATTGTCAGTGCAGCGGCGTGGGGCATAAAACGCAAAAACAAATTCTAATGGCACGTTAACACATTCGCTAATAATTCTATCCGATAACGCAAAATATTTTTTATTTAATTTTTTTTAATAAAATAAACCTTTTCTATTTTATTTTATTTAATTAAATAAACCTTTCGATTATTCGTACTATGGAACGGATGATAATTAACCCTTTCACAGGACGACTTTTTTTTAAGACGAAGATTTTACGTAAAAATTTGTTTTTTTTCTCACTGGATCCTGCCTGATAACTGACGAGGCTTGAAATATTTTTTTTTCGAATGTCCTAGCCCCATCAAACTGTTCTGGAGTACATATCGTTGAATGTATCAGAAAATGTGTCTTAGAAACAAAATGTCCCAAGTTGAGATATGTGTCCAAAAATATATATGTGATCATAAGACAGTGATTGATCGAGTTTTGAATAAACGCAAATTATTCCAGGGTCTCCAAAACCTCCTGGAGTTCAGAACAAGCGATCTACCCGATCAACCATTCCTGAACAATGTATTCGTGCATCGCTGAACATCCCAAAAGGTCCATTAAGCCGATAAGATTTCACTCATCACTTTTACAAGCTAGTACAGGCCTGTGTTGTCATCCAAAACGTCCTGGAGTTCAGAACGTACGTTATGCTATTGTACTGTTATGAACTAGCCTTGCATAAGAGGTAAAATACCAAAAATTAATATGTACACGGTTAGAAAAAAGTACCTAATTTTAGGTACTTTTTTTCTCTTGCATCTCACTCCCTCTTCCCTTTGTTGTCATAAAATGAAGAGCAAAACCACTCAACATGGGCATTAAAGTGTGGGAACCCAACGTTGAGTAATCTCATGTTTACAAAAGTTGAGTGAAATTTACCTAACTTTTGGTTAGTTTCTATTTGAAATTAAGTATATTTTACTTAATATTCCGAGGGGTGCGCCACTTCCACGATGAACCGTAGATGAAGCTTCCTTGGCACAAAGATTTTCGCGATTAGAATGATTTTCTTTGCGATGAAACTTTTCACCTGCGATTAGCGCGATTAATCGCGATGATAGCGCGATAATGATGCGATAAACGCGTTGACAGCAGAAAACTGCTCGAAAATTTTGACTGTCAAAAATGATGACATTTCTTGCTGTCCGATATTAGATCAGTATATTTTCACAACAATTTCGCTTTTCAATAGCAATTTTACTTGAGTTGACGGAGTTCCGGGTCCTTCCGGTGTGTTCTATGCTGCTTGTCTGCAGTTTCGCGTTTCGTTAGTCCCTTGTTTGGCTCTCTACGGAAATTGTGAGCTTCTGTCAGTGTCTATGTTCTGGTGCGTTCTTCTCTGCTCGCTGCAGCGTTCCATTAGGATATTCGGTAGACTCTATAGAAGACCTAAGATTATGAAAGTGTTTTTGTTCCGGATTTTATTCGGAGTGTTCTCCACACTGATCACCCGTTTCGGCGTTCCAGTTGGTCACTTGATTGGGCATCTATGATAGATCTGTGCAGAACCTTATACCAACACAGGCTGTTCAAGAAATTCTACCTAACACGACGTCCGACATGGATAATCCGGAGGTAATGACTGTTGATTATGTTTCTCAAATGGATGATAATAAAAAGTAATATAATAAACCGGCAGACTATTTTTTAAAGAATATGGAAAGGTACACTCCAGTACCATACCATCCCATTTGAAAGAATTCTAGAAAAGACTGGCTTCGTAAACCTAGTATCGGAAGACCTCACCGAAAGGCAGATCTAGGCTGATGTTCGTGAGCTGTTGGAACTCGCAAACCTCTCTGTGGGGGACCTACTGCTACAAAATATTTCAAAATAATAAACGGAGAGAAAGCGCTACTGTCAAAGATAGCAGGTTCTTTTGGAAAGTTTACCTAATAATGTCCAATGTCCAATATATTAAATGGGAAATTTGTAGTTCTGTGGAAAGTACGAATGCTTTACAGTAGAAATTTTGAGAAATTACCGAGAAACTTCTTGGAAATAATTTAGAGAATTGCCCGCGTAAATTGAAAAAAAAGTGCCAGCTAACTGAGCATAATGTTTATTCCATACCATCACTACATTGTTAATTGAATAGATCGTTTCTCGCTAATCGCCCGTGTTCTGACGTATGATTCACTCGTACGAGATCCACCGGAACATCTTTTGACATATGATGATTGTGGCCATGCAGTCCATACCACCGACGATTACGAAAGCGCTTCCGAAGCCGAATTTTCCTGTCACCATGCTGCTAGGGCATTTACCGGCAAAAGCGAGAAGCCGAAGCCCAAGGATGTTAATACGTCGGTGTCCTTGCGGGGGATTAAAAGTTTCAGTTGTCATCGATGCCACTGAATTCACCTACTCGAAATAAACAAAACAAGTTTGGTTGGTTACTCTGGTAACAATGGATCGCAACTTACGATTCGAGCAATAAGCGGTTGCGATGAAGCGCGATGGGACGCGATTATGCGATTCACATAGCGATTAGTTGCGATAATAAAAGCGATGGCTTTTCAACCAGAATTTTATAAGATCTCGCAGCGATTAAGTGTGCAATCGCAAAGTGGCGTCCCCCTCGTAATATTCAGTGAATTTTACTTAATTTCAAGAAAAAATTACTTAATTTTGGGTTCCCACACTGAACCCCCGATTTGAGTGAAAAGTACCTAATATTAGGTACTTTTTTCTAACCGTGTACAATACATCACAAATTATTATTCGTTTGGTATTGAAATACCTGTTATGCCTAAAGTATTTTGCATATTAATTTTTGGTATTATTTTTTGAAACGCTTTGAGAGAGCAGAAAATGTATTTGATCGTCGCCCCTTGTCTATTTTGTTCCAGTCGGGCGCTCTTCACCGAATCGCGCATGCGCTTTTTTGAAGCGGTATACTGCCGCTAACCGTAAGTCGAGCACATCTATATATGGAGGCCCATATACAGATGTGCTCGACTTGCGGTTAGCGGTAGTATAGGTACCTACCAAACCAACTCGACTGAAAGTGCAAGTGTCGAACAACATGTGGTGGCGGTGGGTCGTTTTGGTATCGTAGAGTAAAAACTAAAAGGTGCAGCCCAATCGGGTTGTACGCAAAGGTGACGTTGAACTACGTGGCAGTACTGGTAGTTTTTGTGATTGTCTGTCTGCTGAGATTGAGTGAGCATTAAAGTAAAAGTCGTTCGATAATTGTATCTCGATTCGAAGCATTGATAAATGCTACTTTTGAACTTATTTTCCTTATTCTAATAGATTACTAAGTTGAAAAGTAGGCCAAGTTCCAGTTGGAATGTAGTGCTATGGTAGAAGAAGCTTGCGATGCACTTGCTAGTTTGACTGATTCACCAAAACCGATTGCTAAACTGTTAGCAAGTGTACATTAGTAAATAATCATACATAAATATTGTAACACACTGGAGTCTGCTTTTACGCGGAGGATATGGGCCGCGTGAATTAAAACAACGTAAAAAGCCGCATAAATTCCATAAAATGTATAAATGAATCGCGATAATCCCGAAATTTTAATGGAAAAAAATTGCATAAAAAGCGATTCGTGTAAGAACAAAACGCGTAAAAAATGACTCAAGTGTACATCGAGTATGAAGCGTTGACTCTTCCTTGATCGAATGGTCTAAGAAAATTGAAAATCCATTGAGAAACGGCTGAGATATTAACGATCAAAATCTATCATGTTTTCGTGACGTTTTTAGATTTTTTGCAATCGTAAAGTGTACCTCAATATAGAAAAGACAGACGTGGTTCTACGTAAAAAATAACGCGCCTCCATCGCAGCATTCCGGTTGCCTCATATACATGTCACATGCCGCCTACAAAAAATCGAGCATATTTTACGATTATGTCTTCTTCTTATTGGCATTACATCCCCACACTGGGACAGAGCCGCCTCGCAGCTTAGTCACAGTTATTAGCCGCGAGGTTTCTAAGCCAGGTTACCATTTTTGCATTCGTATATCATGAGACTAGCACGATGATACTTTTATGCCCAGGGAAGTCGAGACAATTTCCAATTCGAAAATTGCCTAGACCGGCACCGGGGAATGAACCTCCCAACAAACAACGACAAGCTACAAATAAGCATCTAGGTTGAATTATTGTTTATTTGTGATCTTCGTAGCTGAATAAAATGGATGCTGAATAATTCGCTAGACAGATTTCATTTCAGCATTTAATCTAACTAATATTCGACATGGCCTATTTATTTGTTTACTACCTTTATTTGAAGTCGAACTAACGTTTTCGTTTTATCACATTTCAGCATATTGGGGAAGTTTAACAATATGCTGAACTAATGATTTTTAAAGTTCTCTGTTCGACTATGATGTGATGCTCTGAAAGGGTGGTCGAATTGAGTTTGAATAGTAAGTTAATAAGCAAGCATTAGACATCCTTCTTAACCGTTGTCCTTCTTAACCATTGGATTTCACATTTATCTGATCTATCGCACAGTGGTAAAAAACATTATGCTTTTCAGTTTGAAAGAAAATCTGGATTCTTGATCTGAAAAATATGATTTATAGGAAAATAATTGAATCTTTGATGTGTGGAATCCCAATATTATCGCATGGATGTTGATGAAATTGGAGTAATCTTAGCATTTGACAATAATATCGCAACCGTTTTTCGAGAGATTCTGAGGAAGGCCGAATATACATTGATTTTATTTTCATAAATTCATAAATAGCATTGGGGACGGATTTTATTTTATCGTTTATCGACATTATTTCTACGTATTTTTCCTAGTGTGCGATGGTTATGACTGGCTGAACAATGGTTGATAAAAAATCTTGTACAGTTATTAACAAACTGTAGTTTGACAGATCGACTTATTGAATAAGAGTCCAATTATGATTCATATTCAGCAATAAGTTTATTTATGTTATGCATTGAGTGAGCCATATCTAACAAATCAAGGATGGCGCGGATGACAACGTTACCGGCAGATGATCAAATGACAGCAGTTCGAGACCCGATTTAGGAAAATTTTAAAATGATCATATGAAAATAGCAATTACTTTGAAATATGTTCATTGGAGATCTTAATGATGTTACCTTCTATATACCTTCTATATTATTTTCGAAGAATTCACATGTAGCTGAATTGAGGCTTAGTAAAATGCTTATTAAAGGTTTAACGAATCAGTTAATAAAGTTGTTTTTCAAAATGAGATATTAATTGTAGTTGTATAACTTCGCCAAAATTGTGTGAACAAAGCTTGAACAGAAGTTGTGATAAGAAATAGTACAGACATAATTCAACACAGCGCTGAATTAAATCATCACACTGATGTTAGTTCAACTAGTGAATGTTTGTTGGGCTATAGCCACCCTCAGCATAGTCTTGTTTTGCAGCTGCGCGTCTTACCGCACGGCTAAGAAGGTATTTATACATAATCACCTGGAAAGCACCTGTCTAGCATACTGTAATATAGGCATCTAGTAATATAGGCAATTAACTTTGATTATGTACTGAGCTTGAGTGACGATATCTTTTCTCGCTTATGTGGTCGGGATGGGATCTGATGACCAAACTGGCACGATCACACAATCCTACTTCATTTAGCGCAATTGCTGATGAAGCTGTGTGTGGATACCAGACATAACGAAATACTCATCCTACTCGGTTAGCATTGCACAAAAAATGCGTGTGAAAGAGTTGGTTCTAAAAATAGATTGCGAGAGTTCGGCTATTTGCCTGGTGTTGGAAATTTGATCTCATCAGTACACTACTAAAAATCCACACATATTTATTGGCAAAAATCTATAGATTTAACTGTATGATGTATATCAGCGCACACATAACCATTCTCCACGCGAACTACTAATAAAATATATATTCAAAAAAACTTTATGTGTGATCTTGAATTAGCAATTATTTAATTTTTGTGTGGTTCTATCCAGTTTTCCGCGAGTGGTAATGGCTGCCAGCTTGCCTGCGGGTTAGTCTCTGATTTGACGTCTGTGGAGGTCAACTGCACCCACCGTTCGAGCATTTTGATCAATGTGGTATATAAGAAGGCTTGAATTCACTTAATCAGCACCTTCTTATATGCCACATTGGTCAGAATGCTCGGAGCGGTGGGTGCAGTTGACCTCCACAGACGTCAAATCAGAGACTAACCCGCAGGCAAGCTGGCGGCCATTACCGCTCGCGGAAAACTGGATATCGATTATATTTGGGTGGAGCTATTGCAAAAATTTATAACGGCGACACATATATCTTATATAGATATTTTTTGTGGCAGAGTAGACTTCTGAGCTGCGGAGGACGATGGAGGTCCTTCCTGTTTAGCGTACTGGTTTCGTGGGATCAAACCCCACTGAAGGAAGTGGTTACCCGAGCAGAGAATTAAAACAAACTGAAAATTCATTTTGATATTGATACTTTCATTTCTAATATAAAATTGTGGTGACCCTGTGGTCGAATTAATGGTAACCACATCAAAAATAAGAACTGAAAGTTGTATGAAAAATAACAAAATGCTAACATTTCTTGATATCACTGAAAACAAAGAAAAAACTGATTATTGTCGTGACCCGGCCGAGTGTTTCAGACTCAACCATTCGTCACTACAATACTCAGCAAACTGAATGTCACTTCTCTTCTACACGATCATTCTAAAATATTTACACAGTGGATTGAATGCAATTTTCTCGCATTCTAAAACAGTTCGCTACACTTGCGTTACAGTTACAGAAGAGTATATTCTAATTGGAAATTAAGTAATTCAAAAACCACGATAGCCATTCCTGATAGCTTTGTAATCTTGATCTTATACACTACATTCTTTCCTTCCTCTACTCTTAAGGTTTGTAATAAACAAATAATAACTAGATAGCTATATATCCTAGAACCTTGAAGAAATATTCTCGCTATCCATTCCTTCTTCGCTATGCCTGAAGCAACCGAAAAGCAACCGGCTCATAAAACGAGAAAAATCGATAAAGTTCTAAAGCGATTCGCTCCAAATACACTCTAAAAGCGATCATAAACAAACTCACCACAATCACTTCAAATCTAATCCCATTCCAAATCTCATCCAATCCAAATTCAAGTCTAATCCAATCCAAATATGATCATTTTTTATTCTAAATCAAATTTCTATCAAATCTAATTCAATATTTGTATAAAATTAAAATCTATTCTAAACACAATTGAAATCCCATTCGAATCACCCAAATCTATTTAAAATCCAATCCAAATTAAATACAATCAAAATTCTATTCAAATAAAATCCAAACTTATTCTAAATCTTATACAAATCCCATCAAAATTCAATTCAAGTCCAAATTTAATTTAAATATGATCTAATCTCAAATGTAAATCCAATCAAAATCCAATAAAATCCGATGCAAACAAAATCTGAATCAAATTCAAATCAAATACATTCTAAATCACCCGCAAATATAATATTAAATCAAATAATATAAAATATGTGAATTTAATACAACTCTGATCCAAATCCATATCACACCTTACTCAAATTTAACCCAAATTCAAATCCGATTTCGGGTATTTTATGTTTGAATTACATAATGAGTTTTCATTATGATAATACTTATATAGAGCAAAAACAAATGAAATTTTATTAATTTTATATTATTTTGATATTTGGATTATGTAGTGATATCAAAGCCTTCCTTAGCCGTGTGGTAAGTTGCGCGGCTATACAGTAAGACTATGCTGAAGGTGTCAGGCTTCGAGTCTTTTTTTTTTTTTTTCCAAGTTCGTTTATTTGGTAGGCTCAGGCGTGTATAACACTTTACGGAGCCATGGTTCTTTGTGATATATACAATCAATATCATTTTATTATACAGTTAATAATAGAGAGGTAGGAGCCAGCGTACTCGTGGTGACTCGAGGTAAGTTTACAATATTTAAGGATGGACGGGGCTTAGGATTTGGGATAAGGAAATTTCAGCTTCTCATCCGGACATTTGGCGTCAGTGACGATGTGGCGTGTCGTCATGCTCGAGGAATGGTTCGACTGGGAGCATCTTCCGGATGGCAAGAGCTATGGAGCTCTACGGAACAAAAAGGCAGAGACTAAACAAAAAAAACTTTGAAGAAAGAAGAAAAAAACAAAATATTAAATTTTGATGTCAGAAGCACAAAGAAAACTATAAATGGCCTGCATATAGACAACATCACGATCTCCCAAAACACCGCGAACTTCCCTGAAGGGTTGTTTACCTCGGGCCACAAGGGTATCCAATAATTGCTCTCTGGAGGCGTCATTTTCCGAGCAGGACCAAACTACGTGATCGATGTCATCATAATCGGCTCCGCACCTACATAAGTTGCTATCGACAAGGTTTATTCTGTACAGATGTGCGTTTAGTGAATAGTGATTGGACATAAGCCTCGACATCGTGCGAATGAAGCCTCGACTTAAGTCCTCACCTCTGAACCACGCTCGCCCAGAAACTTTTGGAACTATGGAAAATAGCCACCGTCCAAGTTCGTTGTGTGTCCAATTTCTTTGCCAACTTTGAAGAGTACTCTGACTGACTAATGGGGAAAACTCGTTGCTCGAGTATTGTCTATCATAAACTTCACCTTCCTGTGCGCCCACCTTTGCCAGCGAGTCTGCCTTCTCATTGCCGTAGATTGAGCAGTGAGATGGGACCCAAACAAAGGTAATCTTGAATGATCTTTCGACCAAAACACGCATCTGCTCTCTTATGTTTGTAAGAAAGTAAGATGCGTGCTTAACAGGTTTCATCGACCGGAGTGCCTCGATAGAACTAAGACTATCCGAGAAGATGAAATAATGGTCTACGGGCTGATTGGAAATTATCCCCAAAGCGAAGTTAATTGCTGCCAGCTCAGCAACATAAACCGAACACGGTTCCTGAAGTTGCCGGAAGGTGGTTGAAGTTACATTGAAAACACCGAAGCCAGTGGATCCGTTAATGCGAGAACCATCAGTGAAATATCTGTTGATGCAATTGACATGTTCATATTCTTCTGAAAAAAGGGAGGGAATAGATAGTTGTCGAAGATGATCTGGTATTCCTTGAATAGCGTATTTCATGGACAGATCGTATTCAATTGAGGAACTGTCGTTGGTGAAGTGAACTCGAGGTGGATTATAACACGGAAGACAAAGATCTGAAGAAATGTAGTTGAGATAGACTCTAAGGAATCTTGAACGACAAGTCAGTTCAAGCATTTTATCGAAGTTATCTAAGACAAGTGTGTTACTTGTTCCACATTTGACGAGTATTCTAAGTGAGAGCTCCCAGTAACGGTGCTTTAAAGGAGTGACTCCAGCAAGCACCTCCAGGCTCATGTTATGCGTTGAATGCATGCAGCCAAGGGCAATACGCAAACAACGATACTGAATTCGTTCCAATTTGATCAGGTGGCAATCAGCTGCTGAGAGGAAGCAGAAAGAGCCATACTCTAAAACAGAGAGAATAGTCGTTCTATAGAGTTTGATGAGGTCTTCCGGGTGAGCACTCCACCAGGTTCCGGAGATAGAACGTAGAAAATGGATCCTTTTCCGGCATTTTTGTATCAAATACTCAAAATGGAGTTTCCATGTGCATTTAGAATCAAACACGACCCCAAGGTATTTAGAAGATAAAGATTGGTTGATGTCATCATTCAACAGTTTTAGTGTCAGTTGAGCTGGGTACCGCTTCCTAGTAAACACAACCAACTGAGTTTTTTGCGGTGAAAACTCGATCCCTAGATGTCTGGCCCAAACAGTCAGATTATCTAGGGTATTTTGCAATGGTCCTTGCAAGACAGCTGCACATGGACCTCTTAGAGAGACCACGGCATCATCTGCAAGTTGTCTGAGCGTGCATTGTCCTTCCAAACAATTGTCAATATCTTTAACATAGAAATTATAAAGCAAGGGACTTAAACATGATCCTTGGGGAAGGCCCATGTAGCTATTTCTGGAAGTTGTCAGAGTGCCGAGTGTGAAGTTCATTTGTTTTTCTGACAACAAATTATACAAGAAATTGTTCAAAATAACGGGTAATCCACTACTGTGCAGATTGTCTGACAGTACTTCTTATTATTATTATTTATTCAGACTAAGGCCGAAGTGGCCTGTGCGGTATATAAGAGTCTTCTCCATTCGGCTCGGTCCATGGCTACACGCCGCCAACCACGTAGTCTTCGGAGGGTCCGTAAATCATTTTCCACCTGATCGATCTACCTTGCCTGCTGCGCACCTCGCCTTCTGCCCATCGAATCGTTGTCGAGAACCATTTTAACCAGGTTATTGTCCGACATAATAGTTACATGCCCGGCCCACCGCAGTCGTCCGATTTTCGCGGTGTGAACGATGGATGGTTCTCCCAATAGCTGATGCAATTCGTGGTTCATTCGCCTCCTCCACGTACCGTCCGCCATCTGCACCCCACCATAGATGGTACGCAGCACTTTCCTTTCGAAAACTCCAAGTGCGCGTTGGTCCTCCACGAGCATCGTCCAGGTCTCGTGTCCGTAGAGGACTACCGGTCTAATTAGCGTTTTGTAGATTGTCAGTTTGGTACGGCGGCGAACTCTATTCGATCGGAGCGTCTTGCGGAGTCCAAAGTACGTACGATTTCCAGCCACTATGCGTCTCCGAATTTCTCTGCTGGTGTCATTTTCGGCAGTCACCAGTGAGCCCAAGTACACAAATTCTTCTACCACCTCGATTTCGTCACCACCGATGCAAACTCGCGGTGGGTGGCTCACATTGTCTTCTCTTGAACCTCTGCCTATCATGTACTTCGTCTTCGACGTGTTGATGACTAGTCCGATCCGCTTAGCTTCCCTCTTCAGTCTGATGTAGGCTTCCTCCATCTTCTCAAAGTTACGTGCCATAATATCTATGTCGTCAGCGAAACCAAATAGCTGAACGGACTTATTGAAAATTGTACCACTCGTGTTAATCCCTGCTCTTCGTATTACCCCTTCCAAAGCGATGTTGAATAGCAAACACGAAAGACCATCACCTTGCCGTAACCCTCTGCGGGTTTCGAAGGGACTCGAGAATGCCCTGAAACTCGAACTACGCACATCACCCGATCCATCGTCGCTTTGATCAACCGTGTCAGTTTATCCGGAAAACCGTGTTCGTGCATTAGCTGCCATAGCTGGTCCCGATCGATTGTATCATATGCGGCTTTGAAGTCGATGAATAGATGATGTGTGGGCACGTTGTATTCGCGCCAGTACTTGGCGAATTGCGAACACCTGGTCTGTGGTGGAGCGTTCGCCCATAAAACCCGCCTGGTACTGTCCCACGAACTCCCTTGCATTTGGTGCTAGTCGACGGCATAAAATTTGGAAGAGTACCTTGAAGGCGGCGTTCAGCAATGTGATTGCGCGGTAGTTGCTACAATCCAGCTTATCGCCCTTTTGTAAATGGGACACACGACACTTTCCATCCACTCCTGCGGCAAAACTTCCTCCTCCCAAATCTTGGTAATGACCCAGTGCGGCCCTCTAGCCAGTACCTCACCACCGTGTTTAAATAGCTCTCCTGGTAGTTGGTCAACCCCGGGGGCTTTGTTGTTCTTCAGCCGGCCAATCTCCTCCTGGATTTCCTGGAGATCCGGAGCCGGTAGAATTATGTCCTGACAGTACTTCTATGGAAACTGAATCAAAAGCGCCCTTAATATCCAAGAATACTGAAGCCAATTGCTCCTTGTGCGCAAAGGCCAGCTGAATATCTGAAGAGAGCAACGCTAGACAATCGTTTGTTCCTTTCCCTTTTCGAAATCCAAACTGAGTATTTGAGAGTAATGCATTTTGTTCGACCCAATGGTCGCCTCTTGAAAGGATCATTTTTTCCAATAACTTTCTCATGCATGATAGCATGGCAATCGGTCGGTATGAATTGTGATTAGACGCTGGTTTCCAGGCTTTTGAATAGCTATTACTTTGACCTGTCGCCATTCAGGTGGCACAATGTTGTACTCCATGAAACAGTTGTACAGGTCAAGTAATCGTCTTTTGCGATATCTGGGAGGTTTTTAAGAAGATTGAATTTGATGTTATCGCATCCCGGAGCAGAGTTATTCGATGAAAGAAGAGACATAGAAAGTTCCAGCATTGTGAATGGTCCACCCAAAGAACCGGGATCAGTGACTGATTCTCGAAATAGCGGTTCTGCTGGTACGGAATCTGGGCAGACCTTTTTTGCGAAGTTGAATATCCATCGATTGGAGTATTCTTCACTCTCATTGTTGGAAATGCGGTTCCGCATGTTACGAGCCGTTTTCCAAAGTGTTGTCATTGAGGTTTCTCGTGATAGTCCCTCGACAAAACGTCGCCAGTAGCTACGTTTTTTTGCCTTGAGAAGATTTTTGAGTTTTCTTTCGAGCCTCAAATACTCTTCAAAAGCTCTGACCTTCCGTGTTTACGGAAGGCCTTGAAGGCATCAGATTTCTCAGAATACAACTTAGTACATTCTTCATCCCATCCAGGAGTGGCTGGTCTTCTGATGACAGATGTACTTGGAACGCGTCGTTTCTGAGCTTCTAGTGCGCTTTTTTGAATCAACTCAATAAGGAATCGATATTCATCCAAAGGTGGAAGAGTATCAGTTGAGTCAATACCAATACCACCGATGCAAATGTTTGCCAGTCAATGTTCTTCGTGAAATCGAAAGGAACATTAACTGGCTCAGATTGTTGATAGCCACTCTTAATTGTGGTGACTATCGGCATATGGTCACTACCATGGGGATCTTGAATTACCTTCCACGTGCAATCTAATGATAGTGAATTTGAACATAAAGACAGATCAATACGGCTTTGTTGGCCATTTGGTCCTATTCGAGTTACTTCACCAGTGTTCAAAATATTCAAATTGAAATCGTCACACAAATCATAGAAAATAGGCGCTCTATAATCGTCATACGTTTCGCCCCATCCAATACCATGTGCGTTCATATCACCCAATATCAATACTGGAGATGATAGGAGGAGACTGCGCTCCAAAAATGTCGACGATTAATAGAGGCATTTGGAGGAATGTACACTGAAGCTATGCAAAGATCTTTATTCTTCACATTTACTTGGCATGCGACGATTTCTAAGCCGGGAACAGTCGGAATGGGAATTCTGTAGAAGGAGTAGCATTTTTTGATCCCCAAAAGAACGCCACCATAATGATCATTCCGATCTTGGCGAATAATATTAAAATCGTGGAAGTTGATTTCATCTTCAGAAGAAAGCCATGTTTCACAGAGTGCAAATATATCGCAATCGGAATTGCGAATCAAAAACTTGAACACGTCTAATTTGTTTTTCAGACTATGACAGTTCCACTGCAGCACAGTGATTGTATCTTGTATGGCCGTATTATCCATCGAAAGATACAATTTCTGCAAGAAGGGGCCATGAAACAGTCAATTGCTTCAGATAACTTTCCACTGTTGGTATAAAAAGGTCAATGATAGGCCTCAATGAATTCGGAATATTGAATAAATTCAAAAAACGGTCCACAAGGTCCTTAAAGGAGATCAATCCTCGCTTGGACGGAATACTTTTACTAGAAGTGCGAATTACTTTTTTTCTTTCGTTGATTCTCCTAGCCGGATGTCGAAACATCGGATTTTGGCAATGGCGGGAATGCCTTACTGCAACTAGGATCAAAAGAAGCAGTAGGGACAGGTTGCTTCGGGATTTTAAATAAACCCCCATTACCTTCAGATTTTGCCAAGCTTTTATGGATGATTTTTGTTCTCTTGCGGCGCGATCCCGGGGAAGACGGTTGCTTCCTCTTTTCGGGCACGTGTACCTCCGCAGGATCATCCATATCGGCTGCGTCAGAGTCCAATTCATCAATGGATATGGAATCATAATAATCACTTACACGAACGGTGGCTGAAATAGCAGTCGATGCAGTGGCTGTGGCGGATGTGTCTTGCGACTTAACCATTTCCGCATACGACTGCTTGGAGCGCTGTACCAACGAGCGCTTCACTTTTTGGGTGCTCTTTTTGTACACCGGGCATTCCTGCAAACCATGAGGAGGATTCAAACCACAATAAGCACATTTTGTTGCCTGTTGCTGGCAGGACTCCTCCCGATGCCTTTCAGAACATTTGCCACAACGTGGTTTGTTGTCACAAAACTCGGCAGTGTGACCAAGTTGTTTGCAATTGGTACAATTAAATACCCTTGGCACAAAAAGACGCACCGGAAATAGCATGTTTTCAATATCAACATATTTTGGGAGCATCGAACCGGTGAACGTCACCCGAAGCTAACCTGACTTGGAATATACCTTTTTTCCATCTACCGTGGCTGCTGAATGCAATTCCTTGCAGTCCAGAATATCCACGGTAGACTCCATTGCATTCTTTAGGCGGCCTTTTCCCGCAAGTACATCCTTGCAAGTCAGGCTCGCTGCGTTTATCACACCTTCAATTTCGACCTCCCGCGAGGGGACATAAACCATATATTCAACATTGTACGCCCTGTCGCCAGCAATTTCATTCGCCACCTGGTATGTAGGTGCGGTGATGCGTAGTTTGTTCCTGTTGATCTGGCTAAAATCAAGCTTCGGAAAACGACGCGTCAAATCTCGTTTAATGCCGAGAAAATCTAGACTTTTTACTATAGATAGTGGAATATATAGATGAGCGAAGATAAATCCTCTGTCTCCAAACGAACTGTCAAACGTGTCTCCAAACGAGCATGACGTCACTATTTCAATGGAAACGTTAAGGGCTGTGACGTCATATGCGCGTGTGCACGGGCAAAAAAATCGACTCAGCCATGCTTTCGCTCATCTATAGATTCTACTATCTATACTTTTTACTTTCTGCCGAAAGTAAACAACCCAAGGCCCAGGCGAAGCCGCATGGTACAATCGAGTGCGCCCTCCATCTTTAGCAGGCACATTGCCTTCTCCTGTCTCGGCCTCCATTCTCACCCCGCAAGGTGGAAGGATAATTTTGCTTATACTAACTTAAAACTAATAGCAAATTAGAAAAAAAAACTTAAAAAAACTAATTTGATTAATTCTAAGCAGTCCCACTCTGTATCAAACAGAAGGGAGAACAATAAAAAGTTTTGCCACTTATCTGCCCCTGCTGCTGTAGGTAGCAGCAGTAACAATAGCCTGCTTCACTGGCGTCGCCAGAAGCAGCTACTTCACTCGCCGACAGCGATCGCCTTGGATCCGTAGGTAAGAGCACCACACAATAGCCTTTTCACTACCGAACACAATCCGCGATGAGACACAGCACACACGTCTGGCTCGTTCGAACTATCGGCACGGAATGGCTTCGAGTCTTGGTCCGGTCTAGGACATTTTCTGGTTGAAAATCTTCTCAACTTCTCTTGGCATAAAAATATCATCGTGTATACAAATGCAAAAAAAATGCAATTAAACATGTGATTACTTTATTTCTTTAGTGAAATTTCATAAGTGTTCATAATCTAGTTCTAACAAGCCTTTCGAAAGATAATTATAAGACAAATCGCCAGTTATGATTACCTAATTTGATATCTTTTTGTTAACCGTTAAAACGACCAATAACAAAACGTATAGCAGAAAATTCTTACTGTGACATCAAATAGAAAACTTTTCCTGCTATCGGTGAGATCAAATCGAAAACTAATTTTGATGTTGGTTCCGATAACGAAATAAGTACACACTTTGATGTCATATCATACAATTGAGATCAAAATATGTAATCAACCATGATGATTCATATTTGAAAACTAATTATGATTTCAATTTGATGTCAAAATCAAAATATGTTTGTCAACATCATACCATGATCACTGACAGAAAACATTACTTGCTGTATGAATGAACATTAATGTTGCGATATAATTTCGCTAGGTTTAATTCAATAATAGGAACGCTCTAAGAGGTTACGATTTGTACGTTACATTGTATAGAAAGTATGAATATGAGTAGTGCAATAATGAGCACAGTGAACCTGGTATGTAGTGATAACCAAAAGATTAGCTGTGCCATCGGGATCGTGGAAATTGTTCTATTAAAATAGTAAGAATTCGTTAAACACTGGATCCGGCGCTAGCCGATGCCAACCAAGTTTGCCGAGTAGGAGTTGGAGTAAGAGTACTTATGGATGCACTGAAAAAAATGTAAGAATTACAACTAGAATTGTTATGAATTGTTTGGTAATACATTATCTTTAGCTTTAGCTGATCAGACAAATCAACGTATTTTAATCTGCTGAAAAAAGTTCAGTTCTCAACCACAAGCTCCAAAATCTCTCGGCAACAATTAATGTAAATCAACAGTAAAATATGTCGGGTAGTACGTTATCGGATAGAGTTAGCAGATATGCCAACGAGCCACAAAATGTTGAGAATAGATGCAAAGATAATACCATTGACAGGTCCAGAGTGACGGCATGGCACTTCGATGAGAGCGTGAGCGCAGGAGAGTGCTTTCTCGCGTACCAGGACCAGTACGGTATAAGAAAACGTTGCATACACACTTAAATTAGTAACCCATATGAAAGTATTAAATTGAAACCTAAATTATAAGAAAAGTTATTTAAGCGATTTCGTTATTAGATCGCCAGGCTGTCGGTAAAATCGATGACCCAATATCATTTCCTAGGCCTATTGATGGTGTCAAGAGATTGTCACTCAAAGACTGATACCAAGATTTATTAAAACTAATAACTGTTACCATTTTTTTATTTTTAAGTTATTAGTCAAAACATTATTCCAGAGCATTAGACAAGATTTTCAATACGCTTGTTTATTACCTGCATTGTCTGTAAGTGTTGTTTTCTAGAGATACACATAGTACAGCATAAGAAGTTTTATTTTTAACTTTTCTCTTTAAGACAAAAAAAAACGTTCAAAAAATTGTATGTGTTAAATTAGGAGTAAGGATTGTTCAGTATTATGAAAAAAGAATAAGACCAAAGATGCTGTTAACACATGAGGAATAGAGTAGAAAAAATATTAAAAAATGAATCTTAGAATACAATTTGTTTAAAAAAAAAGAAAAAATTAAGAAGTATTACGAAGTAATCTTTCTATGCCATATCATGTGTATCCGTAAAAGGACACCATCCATTTTCTTCTTTTTCAACCATGCACGGATTAGTCTATTTTGTTTTATCGTGTAAACCCTCAATTATTTCTCAATCACGCTCTCAAGCTTCAGTTCCACCGTTCAACCTATGCATTGGAGTGACTGTATTGTAAGAGATTGTAAGCACTGTGTTATTCCTCGTCTATAAACAAATCTATATATGTACCTACGTGAAAGTAGTCAGAAGCAAATATTAAAGAACTACCTCTATTGGTTTCTAGTTTGCTAATAGGTATCTGGTCGTTAGTGTTTTTCATAATACATATGATAGTTTGGTTACATTTTTTTTATTGGTCAACTGTCGTGATAAACTGTGATAAATATCTATCCAATAGTGGAACAAACTAATTCTTTGCCAGAAAGCACTCATAGGGCAATGTCAACTAATCATCCCCAAACCAGAGAAAGTCCGGGGACCTTCACTAGCAATTTCAAATTTATTTACGATATTCCGCTGATGGAGAGGAAACGCTTGGCAAACCTTCTAGACCAGGATGCTAAATGGGTCGGATTGGCGCTGCGACAAATGGGCTACAGTGCAGACGATGTTGAGGTAGGTGGATTTCCAAATGATGGGTATTTCCCAGTAACGTGTCATGCGTCGAATTTCCAGTTTTTAATTAAATCTTGTATTCAAGAGCATTAGACGGTGTTGCTGCCAAACGGGCCAATCCGCTGCCGATCAGCTGCTTGTAAAATGGGGCAATTTGAACCACACGATTGTGGAACTGTTTGTTGTCCTCTGCAGGTAATATATACACTTTGTAACTTATTACTGATTTGTTATATGTACTTCAAACCAGCACAAGTTGTTCAATCAATTATTAATGTTCTAGAGAAAGCATCTTACCTGCCATGGAGGTAATTAAACGGTTCGTAGAACCAAAGTATCACATCCTAATGAAGAAACCCGTAGCGAGCGATTCGTGCAAAGTGATGAACGGCCCTCCAGCGACGAACGGAAATCCAATTCAGGAATGCACGACCGATGGAAACTCGGAGAGTGCCCAACAGAAGGCCGATTTCGCACAAAAGGTGTCACCGCCTGCTGCTCCGGCCATTATGGTAGTTGACGCACCCCCAGTTCCTGCGGCAGCACCAGTGCCATTCCCCGGACTTCTTTACCCCGGCATCAGACGTTCCCCGTCGGATCAAATCGCGGCCGCAGTGGGCGGGCTGCCGCAGTTTAGCGGCGATGAACTGCGGGAAGCGACCAAGAATTGGCACACGAGCAACGAACTTGGCAAAGGGGGCTTCGGTGTAGTTTACAAAGGCTATTTTAAGCAAACTTATGTAGCGATCAAGAAAATCAAAGGCATCACTACGGAATCGGCGCGGACTGAACTGCGGCAGAGTCTGAACGAATTGAAGTACTTGAACGCATGTCGACACGACAATGTTGTCTCGCTATTAGGATACAGTTTGGATTGTAAGTACTGATGACAAAGCAAACAGCCTGCCAACAATTTGCAATCAAATATACATTTAATAGAATGTACGTAGATATACTGATGTTAGGCTATGTCATACAATATTTTATAATGTCGATATTTTTAATAACGGGTTATTCAGTCCATAGTTTGAGTACTGCATCTAAAAACTTAAATGAAAGATAGAGAGTACAAGTTATGTGCGCACAGTTAGGCATATAATAAGGGGTCTGCTTTGAAGTTCAATTTACTATTTATTTTAAATTTTTGTACCAAATTTAGTTCTCAAACAATAATATAATAATAATACTACAGCATGGAAATTATTTCAGGCAGATAGCTACTTTCTGTAAGTTGTACGAGTTTATTCAATTTTGTATTTCCTTAACTGCGCAAAGTATGGTGCGTGCACGGTACTATTTCAGAAGAAATTAAAAATCATTTAGGTTGAACATAGTTCGCCAATTTTTCAGTAGAATCATCCAAAAAGTTATTGTTGTCTAAATTTATATGGCAATGCTTCTTAAAAAATTACACAAATAATTTAATATATTTTCAATATCTAAAATTTCAGATGGTGAGCCTTGTCTAGTGTACCAATATATGCCCGGTGGATCGTTGGATGTGAAATTGTTCCCCAAAAGCAGCGCTATTCCGGTGTTGACGATCGAAGATCGCATCAAGGTAGCAAAAGGGACCGCCAGGTAAGTGTACTATTTCGGTTGTTTACTGACAACGGCAATGTAGCAAAATGCCCCACATCGGGGCACTGGTTGCGATACCAAAAATGAACCGCCGTCCGGTGACCGTTTGAGTAGTTCCGCATTTTGTAACTGCTGAGCCGAGGTTGAGGGTCCCGAGTAGGTCTCGTATATAGGTCTGCTACTGGCGGAAGCCGTCATTTCCGTACCTAAACTTGGCTATAAAACACAAAGTTATCGATTGAAAAATATATTACAGTCTAGTATAAGTTAATTATTACCATTAAATGAGTAGAATTCAAAACATATCCAGGAGGTGGTGTTTGGTCGAACGGAGGTAAAAGAGTTCCTTCCTCGCAATTCCTTCCCAGATAGAACAAAAAATCATTTCTCAGGCGGACCTCCTCCAAAGATTGGTTAGCTGTAGACAGTTTATGTATCCAAGCTTCTACTGTGCGTCGATTTTCGAAATTGAGATTTCGCATTGCTCTACGAACTTCGTACAATAAATAGTTGAAATCATAGTTCAAATCCTTCAATAACTCCTCCATTGTATTGGTCATATTGGCACAAAAAAAAAACAAATTTTGTAAATGACAGTCTATTTGTGATTATACTATCAGTAGGGTTACTTGGATTTCGGGGTGTTAGAAGTGTAAAAGAAAAGGAAAAGACGACCAGATTCAGAAAATTTGAAACGTTGTGGCATTTTTGGCGAACTGGCACCAAACCGCCATTGCATGAGTATTAGGGTGGTTCAAAAAATCGATTTTGCTCCACAGTGCTCATCTGATTCTTTACCATGTTCTGAGTGTCCTCTGAAAATTTGAGCTCATTTGGATGAAAACTGATTTAGCACAAGCCGTTTCAGGTTTGCATGCAAATTACCGTGCTGTGCCCTTATTCCGTTCACCTAAGACAATGCGCTATGTCTAAAAGCTCTAAAAAACAGCCGTTTAGTATTTTGAAGCTGCAATTTCGCTACATATTATCATTTGCTATATACAATTGAAAATAAAATATGTTGGGATGCATTCATAGACTTAGGTTCGCATAGTGAGAACAAACTTGAGCAATTCTGTGGTCCTAATTCCAATCATCTGAAATGGCATTGTTCCTAATTCCGTTCATTCGTGTTCCTAATTCCAATCACCCGAAAAACATTTGATTTCTTGGAGATGCTAATACCAGACATCATTTTTCTCACAAATCCATCTTTTCATTTATTATAATATTGCAAATTAAAAGCTTAAAATGTAATTTCCTTCCAAATTAAAAAAAAAACAATGAATAATATTTCCTTGGTATAGCCAAGTTGACTGTTTTTTCGTTTGTTTCACTTACCATTCGAGATATATTCAACATGAACATTGATGCTAGCTGCCCAGTTGCATTAGGTACCACAGAAAAGGATATATACGATTCCTTATCGGAGTTTTACACCTTATCCTCAACGTAATTTTGACTAGAGCCTGGATACTAGGCCTTTAATTCTAACCTGAACCTTCCAAAGCAATGTTTCTGTTTGGAATTGTTCGTACCACTGTTTCGTTCAAATTGAATATAAAGTTCCGGTTGTTTAAAGTACCGGATAACCCTACTTCTACGAAGTATTAACGGATTTTGGTAAAACATAACCTTATTAGCAGCTCAGAGAAGGCAGTTTTTTTTAGTAGAAATTCGCCAAGAAATTTCCGGATAAAGCTTTTAAACCAGAAAGCCACCATTATGGATTGTGCTGTTTAAAATTGTCCGTATTTTCCGGAAACCCTTTCGTAACATTGTCCAGCATTCACTTTATAAATCATCATTAAATCATAACTGATAACTGAAAAACCTGTATTTTCCCGGCACGAGTTGAAAAAGGTCCCATAACCTGTCGTTAACGGAATTCCTTTCGGTCTGCCTGCTTGCGGGATAGAATTTCATATGTTCACCATTCATATGGCTTCATGTACGATGTACCTTTTCTTGCTCATAGATTTTATTCTCAAACACAGAATTTTCGGAATCCATCCTCCAAACCCAATGAACGGAATAAGGAACGAGTAGATTTAGATGTACCCTTATTCCGGTCAAGATATTTTACACTTTTCAGCATTTTCTATCGGGAAAATACAGGCAACAATTTGGTAATACGCTATAATGTTACCTGTTTTGTTTTGTTATGCTGCTGTGTTCGAAATCCAGGGCAAATTTTTACTTAAAAATGCTTAAATATTATGACAGACGTTCTTAACAAGTGGGTTAATGGAAACAGTCAAAATGGCGCTCGTAGTGACGACCAACAAATTTTGTTTAAATTTTCACTATTATTCGCTAAAAATGACGCTGGTTTTCATTTCATTTCATGCATACATAACCATAGAAAAATACAAGGATATTTTTCTGTTGTTTTTAGACAAAAACTCTTTATTATTTATCATTTTGTCTTGCGTGAACGGAATTAGGCGCTGATTGGAATAAGGGCACAGCACGGTAGTATGGGGAAAATATTTTTTTCATTATACTGTTGATGACGTTTACCCATCAAGCGCATATTAAAAGAAAACCTACATAGCTAAAAGGAATACTCAACAGCTTTCACTCAGTGAAAACCGCATCTCAATTAATCGTTCCAATAATTAGTATTCGAATTTAATCTATACCGTGGTTTTCTGGAGCTAATTGCATAACTCATCAACAGGCAACATTGCTGCTCGTGGCGCGAAAGATAGCACACACAAATTCAGGCTACTATGTTGCACTGCATATTTCAGTGATGCCCTCAAAGAAGTTTAACGATCATGACTAAAGATTCGCAACCTGTCTTAAAATCGATTACTAATTATTGGGACGATTAACCAACATGCGGTTTTCGTTGGGTGAAAGCTGTTGAGTATCCCTTTTAGCTATGTAGGTTTTCTTTTAACCTGCGCTTAATGGGGAAACGTCATTAACAGTATAGTGATAACATAAATTTCCCCATACTTATTTGCATGCAAACTTGAAACGGCTTGTGCTAAATCAGTTTTCATCCAAATGAGCTCAAATTTTCAGAGGACACTCAGAACATGGTAAAGAATCAAATGAGCACTGCCGTTGGACGCATAAATGTCACATGTTACATTTTAACATTTTTGAGATTTTGATGTCTAACGTCATAATTTGATACGTATTTTTGAAATATTTTGTCAGAACAGAGGTTTTATTCTAGAAAACTCGAAAAAATCTGAAGTCAATTTGTCACATTCGAACAAATGAACGCATACTTGTCACACTGGGATGAATGGACGCACATTTGTCACACTAAAAAAAGAGATATGTATAAAAATCACGCAAAAAAACACAGCACTGCGTGATGTGTCCTGAGGACTGTTCATAAAATATACCATGATTTTACGGCCATCTACAGTCCACGTGGATAGTTTAGAAGGGTGGCTGGTAATTATGCAAGGTCTTTCCCTACTTTCAGAATTTATATGGACGGTTGTCCATGAAAAAAGAGAGGAGGTATTATATTATGATATGGAAATGCTAATATCATCTTCCAAACTTGGACGTACATGTTCATGATAGAATTAGAGGCGAAAGTATAGAATTGATAGTTCCGTTAGGATACGGCAGGCATGAAGAATGTTTTTATAGAAGTCGATTTGAAAGCGAGCGGAGGGCAATATTTGTGATGGCACATATCACACGACCTTCCTTCTGCCAAGCTCCCTCCCCCTTCATAACTTAGCAAAAACAGCTAAGGATTTTGTTGTCTGTGAGACCATTAACTGACTCGGACCAAATGCACGTAGACAATGGGAATGTTCATATGTAGAGGCCAACAGGTGCAAAACTCTCATTGAAGACCAGCACCCTTTACGAGAAAATAATGCTCTTGCTAACCTAGAAAATAAGTTCTTATAAATAATAGAGAACTTTTTGTAAATGCACAGAAAAACTGCTTCACCTGCTAGCACTTTGTAACCATCATCTCGAAAAGACAGTCGTGATTCCTTTGGACGTTGAAGATGTAGTGCATGTCCTTGTCCTTGAAACTACGCCACTGCCGCTAAGAACCGGTTGGTCAACCTCTGGGACCGGTAATGGAACGTTTGCCGGCTCCGCAAACGGAAAACGATCACCTGTGTCATTTTTTAAATCGAACCCGAGGAAGTCCTGTTCCGATTTCGTGCCACTGGATTATCTGTATTGGATATTCCATTTCCGGTTCCACTTCTACCGACAGGGAAAAATCACACCAAAGAAATACAATTGTCGCTCGCGAAATGTAAAAACAAATTAACAACAACTATCTCTCAGTTCACGGTGTGACAAATATGCGTACATTTTTCGCCTGGCCAGTGAATTTCGCGGCATAAGTGTCACATTCGGGTTTTGATTGGAAAAACGTGGAAAAAATAGTTATTTTTGGCAATGTTTAAGTCTGGCTCAACGAATATAAATATTCTTCTATAGTTTATTGCGTAATAGTCAATAAAAAAGCGAAATTTTGCGATAATAGGATGAATGCATTTTGAAACTTCAAATGCGTTTTTCACATTTTTCTCGTTTGTAACATGTGACATTTATGCGTCCGACGGCAGTGTGGAGCAAAATCGATTTTTTGAACCACCCTAATGAGTATGTATTTTATGTGGCAAAGTACAATGGATACACTATGTCCAGGGAGTCGAAAATGTATCCCACCCGAAGTCATCCTTCTTCTTCTTCTTATTGGAAGTCATCCTAAACCGGACTGAAAATCAAACTTTCCTTCTCCGGATTGGCAATCTTAAGCATTTGCTCGCAAGGATAACTGGAAACCGTTATCTATTATACTATAGAATTCAAGACAATCCAATTTGACAGCACAAATATTCAAGATCTACCCAACATTTCAGGGGTCTCCAATACCTCCACACCTTCGCGCAGAAACCGGTAATCCACGGAGACATCAAACCAGGCAATATTCTGCTAGGTAGCAATAATGAACCGAAAATCGGTGACTTTGGCCTAACACGAGAGCTGGCGGTTAGCGATTCCAGTATGAAGGTCTCCCGCGTGTACGGTACTCGCCCGTACATTCCACCGGAGTTCATCTCGCAGCGGCAGCTGAGCACCAAGGTGGACAGTTACAGCTACGGGTTGGTCCTGTACGAGATTTTCACCGGGCAGCGAGTGTACGACGATAAGCGAGTGCCGAAGCATCTGAAAGCCGTCATTACATCAGCGATGCAGTCCAACGCGGATATACGCCAGCTGATGGATCCAGTTCTGTGGCGATCGGCCGATGTCCGAACCGTACCCAGCTGTACAATGCTGTTGAAGACGGGGTTGTTTTGCACAGCAGATGAACCGGATAGGCGGAAAGAAATGGTGGAGGTGTATAAATCGTTAGTGGAGTTCTTTGGCGAATAAGAACAACTAAATTGTTGCTTTTTTTAATTGTTAAGGATGGCTTGGGTTATCACTGAACAGATTTTATTATACATTCAAAGACTAAATTTCTTTAAATATGACTTCTTTGAAATAGAACAAAAGAACATTAGACCAAATCTTATTTTCTTCTTCTTTTGACGTTGGACAACGTCTTACCCGAAAGTACTGGATGTGAAATAAGAATTTAAAATTGGGGACCATCACGAAATCATGTAAGATTTTAAGCGTTAAGGTTAAGGTGGATTGAGTACCCAAAACAAAACTGCGGCATCTTGAACTTTCTCAAAGGTTGCCAAAATCTAACAAGATTTTTTCTGATAATAGAAACTCTAACCGCTTTCACTCTGCCAAACATTATATCGAGTGACTTTACGCAGCATGCGTGAAATAAGGGCAGTCGGGGCAATATGAGCCACCCTCATTTTGAGTCTATTGACAAGTTTTATCATGTAAAAGTTATATGATCTTTAAGAGGATGCTCCACATATGCATCAACGTGAAAACCGCATTAAAATTCAATTCAAACATAAAAATATACTTGAAAATGTAAATTTGCACTGCATAGGCAAAATTATTATAAGATTTCAAGTTTATAAATAAGGTTTTGACACAAAACTGATTAAAATACAGGTCAAAAATACACCACAATCAAAAGATATATTAAAATTGAATATTGTGCACACATGTTTATATTGATACAAATCTGAATTTATCATCAAACTTTTTTTTTCCCAAAACCAGCCTCTATGGGGCAATATGGGCATACCTGCATAGAACAAGATATCTGGCCTTAAAATGCGAATAAGTTCAAATTTCAGTATTCAAATACAAGAATATTATCAAATATGTAAGATTCATTACGAAAAATTACAACAGCGCATTACTGCGATAGAAACAGAAAGAATGACCATTGACCAATTGAAATGTGGCTGTTCAAACGGTGAAAAGTGGCAAATCAGTTCAGTCCGCTGTTGTGCAATTTTTTCATTTTATTTGGTATGGAATACTCACAACTGTTGTAGGAATATCATATTCTTCTATATTACGATACTTTTTTCGCCTAAATAAAGGTTTTGGAAGGGTGGCCCATACTGCCCCAAATAGTCGGGAACACACATTGAAATCAATACATTTTCAAAAGTGCATTCCAACAATTTCCAAACGCATTTTTCGTCATTCATCGACGAAATATGAAAGGTAACATTCTCTAGTATAAGTCAACTACATTTGAACGATGCTTTTTTGAGCTTTTCAGCGCTTTTCGGAACGATTTCCTTAGGTGGCCCATATTGCCCCGATCACCCCTAATAATAAAAAACGACAGTTGGGCATTGCTTCCGTATTGAGTGGTGTGCCATTGAAAACGCGAGCATTTGTGAGTTTGGATTCCGTAAGGAGTGTCCTTAAACGGGGCGAAGACGAATGCCACGATGCCTGTGAAAGATTCGAATGGTCAGCTACTGACCGATCCAACTGACTGGCGAGCACTTTGAAAAGCTTTTTTAAGTAACCAGCTAAGTTGCTATTCCTCGGCATGATCTGCCTAGGATCCGACGTATACATTGGATCAATACTGAACCTCCATGACTGCTAGAAATTCAAACGGCCATCCAAAGCATGAAATCGAACAAAGCCCCTGGGGTCGATCGCATATCAGCCGAGATGCTCTTAGCTGACCCGCTCAACCCGCTGACCACTCTCAACTACTGCATCGTTTATTTTGTAATATCTGGCATCTGGGACACCGCAACTTTCCCTGTCAATTGAATGCAGCGTATCTTAGTAAAGGCGTAAAGGTGCAAAAAAGGTTGGCCTAACTGTATGCGATAACTGATGACGAGGCATTAGGTTGCTTTATAACGTTCTCACAGTTGAATGCAATCCTAGCCTAGATGTAGAAGAAGATCGCTACCACTCCCTTCCGGCAGCAGGCCTTATTACATGCCGAAAGATTCTGTGTGGATCTTATTATCACTTTCCACATCAGTCTGGAGCAGGTCAACTAATTCCAAGAGTCCTTGGGTCGTTACAATTTTGATAACAATCATGAGAAATAAAAAAAAGAATCTATCACAGTTTTGAGGGAAATTTTATTCAATTTTTTCATCTGTAAGTATTTTCAACTTAAATTTTGGATTAATTTATGTGTGCGTAAAGAAATCAAATAATAATTTCGCAAAGAAATCAAATTGCAATTTTACTCCTCAATCATTTTTGAACTGTGAAACGCAGGCGCAGTTTTATTTTATTTGAAAAGAAGGGAGATGAGTGCCATAAATTTATAGTTATTTGAATTCTTGTTCGACAGTGTGTAATATGCATAATACCTATCCATTGTCGATATCTATCCTAACGTAGTCCTATCGATCTTACGTCTCACGTGACACGCAATACGCAACCGCGCCAACGCGGCATTAGGGGAATTGTGGGTAAAATGAACAGGGGGGGTAATATGAACAGGTTATCGTTTTACGGAAATATTGGTTTAATTCGGTACAAAATATAGCAGCACCCTTCTGTCTATGTATTTCTAACTATTTGAATCACCCTACAGCGATCGAGAACTGCCAAACGTGAAAAAATAAACAAAACCACAATACAGCCAGCCGGTTATACGCGTAATGTAAAATTTTATTTACAGAAAGTAAGGTTTTTGTGCACCTTCCAAGTGAAATAACATTTAAAGTGTGTTAAACCGTGTAATCTGAGCTATTTTTAAGGATATAACGTGAACAGTAAGTTTTTTAAATAACAAATACTTCCTATATTAGTATTTCAACCTAGTTGTTGAGTTGGGGGTAAAATGAACAGCTATTGATGGGGGTAATATGAACACCGTGAAACATTTAATAACACAGATTCATTTTATCTTCAGATGCCACGTGTTTACAAACGAAAAACCGAGAGGCAGAGTTGGACGGAAAGCCAAATGCTCGAGGCAAAGCGTGCGGTTGATTGTGGTGTCTCGGTACGAGCTGCTGCAAAAATGTACCAGATTCCAAGAATCACTCTGGCCCGCTGGCTTAAGCGCCCGGTGGTAAAGAAACGCTTGGGGTCGAAAAAGGTCGTCTTTACGGAAAGCCAGGAAACTGAACTGGTACAACATTTGTTAGATTTGGAGTCCAGGTTCTACGGGGTTACGATGCGAGACGTGCAGAAGCTGGCTTACGAACTAGCCGAGAAAAACTCACTGCAGCATCCGTTCAATCACAAACGCAAAATGGCAGGAATAAACTGGTTGGATGCTTTTCTGAAACGTAATCCGATACTTTCTGCAACATCTGCGGCTCGTGCAAGAGAGTTTAATAAACCATCGGTAAATGTCTTTTATGATCTTCTTCAAAGAACAAAAGACGCAGTTCCCGATGTCACGCATATTTATCGCTGACGAGACTGGAATCAGTACGGCGGTTCAGTATTTTAAAATTTTGTTACTACGTAAAAAACACGTTTATATTTTAACAGGTACCACCGAAAAAGCTCAAGGTTGCTGCTATGAAGGGCAAGAAACAAGTAGGATCAATCACCTCTGGCGAAAGAGGAGTACTGACTACGGCCATAATGTGCATGTCGGCTACAGGACAACATCTTCCACCGTTTATGATTTTCCCCCGTGTTCGCATGCATGACGGTCTCAAAAAAGGAGCACCGAATGGAACAAAGTTTTGCTGCAATCCATCCGGCTACGTGAACAGTGAAATCCTTCTTGATTGGTTGGATCACTTCATCGTACACGTCAGCCCATCGAAGGAAAATCCTGCGCTCCTCATAATAGACGGCCACAGCTCCCATACGAAAAAAATATGTTTTCTGCAAGAACTCGTGCAAATTTCATCGACAATCTCGTGTTACCACCCCACTGCAGCAATAAAATTCAGCCATTAGATGTGGCGTTCATGGGGCCTTTCAAATCCTACTACGCACAAACCTCAGAGGAGTTCATGCGTCGTTTTCCGGGACGAGTGATCACCTTTTACGATGTCTCTGAACTGATGGGAGAAGCTTTTCTCAAAGCCGCTTCTGCTAGTGTGGCAGTAAGCGGTTTTCGGAAGACTGGTATTTGGCCGTTTAACAGGCAGATCTTCAGCGACCAGGACTTTGCCCCCTCAGAAGTTGGATATCAACCGAAACTATAACTGAACTATAACAGAATACTGTAACGAACCCGATGATAGTTGACGCATCCACAGTGCAACATGTTGAAATTCCGGTTGATTCGGCCATCACAACTGGTCTTATTAGGAGCCAAGCTGATCCAGATGGGCTTTCAATGATTCAAGCAAATATAGAAGAAGCTGATGCAGATTTGGTTACACCGGTGTGTGACACTTCTGTAAACTCAACATTCATTACCGTTTCATCTCAGGATCCAGAGCTCGTCGATACAGACCCGGCTTGCGAAATTTTTCCGGTCTCATCGTTTGATGTAACACCGGCGCAAATTTTACCTTTGCCAAAAATGTCTTTTCCTAGGGTAACGAAGCGGAAGCGCAAATCGGAAAAGGCAGTCGAAATAACTACAGATGAATATCAACAAGGATTAGCCACATCTGAAGCAGCAAAAGCTATAAAATCGATTACTAAGGGCAAAAAATCATCGAAAAAACGAACTAAGAAGGATCAGTCTGAGGAAATACTCGAAGACACCTTATGTGAACTATGCGGTGCTTGCTTTTCCAGATCGGTCGACGGTTTTGGATGGATCAAGTGCCTGCGCTGTTTGCTATGGTTCCATGCCGATTGCAGCAAAGATGATATGTTGGTTTGCCGCTTGTGTATTTAATTGATTATCTACTATTCGTAGTATACACTGATTGACAGAACTGTTTTTTTTTAATTTCGTTTGACTAATGAATTGTTATTGTTATTTCAATTTTATGAATGAATAAAGGCCATGGTAATGTTACACTAAAGTTTTTTATTACCCTTCCCTAAATTTTATATGAGACGATTATATAAGTCCTCACTCCCCACACTTTGAACTTTTTCCTTCAAACATAGCTATTAAGGAGGGGTATAATTTCATGGCTAATTACATCCAAAATATCCCTTATGACACATAAGCTGTATAATAAGCATATTATAACCAGTTATCTAACACTGCTAAGACAATAATTTTAAATAGTGTTCATTTTACCCCCAGTATCTGTTCGTATTACCCCCTCTGTATGTTCATTTTACCCCCACTGTGTATGTCCATACTACCCCCACTATATGTTCATTTTACCCACATGTTTGAGATTGCATCCATCAAGGATGACTTTTGAAATAAGATAAAAATCAATATTTTATGCTTTATATCATACAATTTGGCATCATACTTCATGAAAAATTAATCCTATTTTGATTGTGTGACACTAATTATGTACTAAATTGATTCTAAAAGTAAAAAATAACAAAATTGCTTATGGTGTTCATATTCCCCCCAATTCCCCTATTTGAATTGAGCATCGGTAGGCCATGACTAGACTAACACGTTTGCAAAGCAACCAGTTTTCCCTCTGATTAGTTACGAACGATGGATGGTTCTCCCAACAGCTGCTGCAACTCGTGGTTCAATCGCCTCCTCCACGTACCGTCCGCCATCTGCACCCCACCATATATGGTATGCAAACGCAGTACTTTCCTTTCGAAAGCTCCCAATGCGTTGGTCCTTAACCAGCATCATCCAGGTCTCGTGTCCGTAGAGAACTACTGGTCTAATAAGCGTTTTTAGATAGTCAGTTTGGTACGGCGGTGAACTCTATTTTCGATCGAAGCGTTTTGCGGAGTCCAAAGTACGTACGATTTCCTGTCATGATGCGTCTTCGAATTCTTCAACCACCTCTCCAGCCTCCCCAGCCTCCTTGACTAGTCCAATCCGTTTAGCTTCGCTTTTCAGTCTGATGTAGGCTTCCTATATCCTCTTAAAGTTAGGTGTCATAATATCAATGTCGTAGGCGAAACCAAATACTGGACGAACTTCGTGAAAATCGTACCACTCTTGTCAATCCCTGCCCTGTACTACTCCCTCCAAAGCGATGTTGAATAGCAGGCACGAAAGACCATCACCTTGCCGTAACACTCTGCGCGTTTCGAAGGGACTCGAGAATGCCCCTGAAACTCGAACTACACACATCACCTGGTCCATCGTCGCCTTGATCAACCGTATCAGTTTTTCCGAAAATCCGTTTTCGTACATTAGCTACCATAGGTGGTTCCGATCATATGCGGCTTTGAAGTTGATGAATTAATAATGAGTGGGCATGTTGTATTCGCGGCATTTCTGTAATACCTGACGTACGGCGAACACCTGGTCTGTGATAGAGCGTTCACCCATTAATCCCGCCTGGTACTGCCCCACGAACTGTCTTGAGTTTGATGCTAGTCATCAGCATAAAATTTAGGAAAGTACCTTGTAGGCGGCGTTCAGCAATCTGATTGCGCGGTAGTTGCTACAATCTAACTTATCGCCCGTTTTGTAGATGGGCAAGGGACACACGACACGTTCCATCCACTCCTGCGGCAGGATCTCATCCTCCCAAACCTTGGTTATTACCCAGTTCAGCGCTCTAGGCAGTGCCTCATCACCGTATTTAAACAGCTCTCCTGGTAGTAGGTCAACTCCAGGGGCTTTGTTGTTTTTCAGCCGGCCGATCTCCTCCTGGATTTCCGGGAGATTCGGAGCCGGAAGTCTGACTCATGGGACGCATACCGTTGTCATCAAGCGTGCTAGTTTTAATCCGTGTTGCAGTTCGGGTGAGATCAAACCATATTTTAATTTTTTCCAATATATATATATTTATTATATTTATTACACATATTCATTATTTATGTCTGCCATTTTATCACCTCCTACGTCTGTGATCAAGAGTAGAATTAGAAATGTGTTTTATTTTTGTGTGAACTCATCTTCGGTGTTGCCTGCTAATCAAATAAACCGAAAGAATGAAGCAGCAGCACGGGAGTGACGGAATTGAAGTTTCTGTTGCTTGAAAAGTGAAACTCCGAAGATTTAAGTATTTAGTTATTATGTTTAAAGTACTTTAATATTAATATTAAATAAATGAAGCTTTATAGCATGACGCAATAAAATGTGTCTTAATTGCCGTGCTGGTTTTCCGGCGAAACTGATACGGCTGATTCGTATAACGTTGGACGGATCGAAATCAAGTGTGAGGATTGCGGATGAAATATCGACGTCATTTGTTACCTTAGATGGATTAAAGCAGGGTGATGCACTCTCGAACGTACTGTTCAATATAGCGCTCGAGGGAGCGATTAGGAGAGCTGGTGTGCAAGGAAGCGGTACCATTATCACAAAATCGCATATGCTCCTGGGATTTGCGGACGATATCGATATTATCGGAATTGATCGCCGTGCCGTGGAAGAGGCTTTTTAAGAGGGAGACAGCGAGGATTGGACTCACGATCAATACCAGCAAAAAGAAGTACATGGTCGCTGGCAATCAACGTGGGTTCATTAGTGGTGGTGGTAGCGAAATAGTGCTGGATGGTGAAAAATTTGAAGTGGTAGAAGAATTTGTGTATCTTGGAACATTAGTGACGTGCGATAATGATGTTACCCGCGAGGTGAAAAGGCGTATTGCAGCTACAAATAGGGCTTATTACGGACTTCGTAACCAGCTTAAGTCCCGTAGTCTGCAAACAAAAACAAACAAAAGCGCTGTATACTACTCTGATTCTTCCGGTGGCTTTATACGGCCATGAGACATGGACGTTAAAGGAGGCTGATCGGAGAGCTCTCGGAGTGTTTGAGCGTAAGGTGCTGCGGACAATACTCGGCGGTAAACAGGAGAACGGTATCTGGCGGCGTCGCATGAGTCACGAATTGTACCAGGTATATAAAGGGCTGGATATTATTAAGCTTATACAACACGGCAGACTACGGTGGGCTGGTCACGTTGTTCGTATGCCGGAAGAACGACAAGCGAAGATAATATTTAGTAGAGAACCCGGAAGAGGCCGCAGGCTTCGTGGAAGGCCGCGTACACGATGGCTTTTTGCAGTTGAAGAGGACCTGAGGGCGCTCAATGTTCAGGGCGACTGGAAGCGATTGGCCCAGGATCGAGTCCAGTGGAGAAGGATACTCCATTCGGCGTAGGTTCATCGAAGAGCTGTAGCCCATCAAGTATCAAGTAAGTAATTGCCGTGCTGAAAGATCGGTGACTTCCGTGCTGTCCGCAACACAGATTGCACTATGTCACTGAAGGCTGTGCGGGGCATTGCGACCTACCAGTCTATGGTGGTTCAAGGCTGTGCTGATAGGTTTCAGCACAAGTCCGATCCTGAACATCCAAAGGTAGACGTGTTGCCTTGTGTTAATACATCGCAGATTGGCCGAGGCCTGGAGATACGTTGATAATAACAGAATACCAGAATACAAAACAACTTTGATTTGAAAATACAGAGGGGAAAGGAATTTTAACGCTTTGTTGTTCTCGTCAACTGTAAAAAACATTTGACAAAAACATACTTCGCAGCGTAAATAGCATACTAATAGCATCAGAGGACAGCATGTGCAATGACTATTTATTTATTTATTATCAGACTAAGGCCGGAGTGGCCTGTGCTGCACATAAAAGTCTTCTCCATTCAGCTCGGTCCATGGCTGCACTTCGCCAACCACGCAGTCTGCGGAGGGTCCGCAAATCGTCCTCCACCTGATCGATCCACCTTGCCCGCTGTGCACCTCGCCTTCTTGTTCCCGTCGGATCGTTGTCGAGAATCATGGATGGTTCTCCCAACAGCTGATGCAACTCGTGGTTCATTCGCCTCCTCCATGTACCGTCCGCCATCTGCACCCCACCATAGATGGTACGCAACACTTTCCTTTCAAAAACTCCCAGTGCGCGTTGGTCCTCCACGAGCATCGTCCAGGTCTCGTGTCCGTAGAGAACTACCGGTCTTATAAGCGTTTTGTAGATAGTCAGTTTGGTACGGCGGCGAACTCTATTCGATCGTAGCGTCTTACGGAGTCCAAAGTACGTACGATTTCCAGCCACTATGCGCCTCCGAATTTCTCTGCTGGTGTCGTTATCGGCGGTCACCAGTGAGTCCAAGTACACAAATTCTTCTACCACCTCGATTTCGTCACCACCGATAGAAACTCGTGGTGGGTGGCTTACATTGACCTCTCTTGAGCCTCTTGGACCGCTCCTAGCTAACAACCACTTGGAACTGGTGGCGCTCCGCGCCTTCTATCGAGCGGAAGTGGAAAATACCGCCAGAAGTCTCTAATCTTCCTGAAATCAGCAGAAGAAGTCAATGTTTACGTTTGCGACTTTCGCCCTTTTGAAACAAAAATGTCGAGATTAGTTTTGCTTGTGTATTTCTTATTTCTCTCTGCAGCAGAAATGATTTCTGTTGCTTGGCTTGATGGTGCTTGAGGGGCAAATAATAAACGATCAGCACGTGCGCGGTACTGGACCGGAATGCTCATACAAGCTCGCTTGTGTTGTGTACCGCGAGCGTGGTATTTTCGTTTGTGCTGTACAAAATACAACAGCGCTCGTACTCGAGAACAGCTCCTGAGCGGAGCGCCCATCTCTAATGCAGACTATCCGGTCCGATGACCGGTCTATACATTTCCTCCCTTCCTACCTGAGCGTTCATGTCACCGATGACGATTTTGACGTCCCGCAGTGGGCATCCATCGTATGTCTGCTCCAGCTGCGCATAGAACGCTTCTTTCTCGTCGTCGGATCTCCCTTCGTGTGGGCAGTGCACGTTGATGATGCTATAGTTGAAGAAACGGCCTTTTATCCTCAGCTTGCACATCCTTGCGTTGATTGGCTGCCACCCAATCACGCTTTGGCGCATCTTTCCCAGCACTATGAAGCCGGTTCCCAGCTCGTTGGTGGTGCCACAGCTTTGGTAGAAGGTAGCCGCTCGATGCCCGCTTTTCCACACTTTCTGTCCTGTCCAGCAGATTTCCTGCAGCGCTACGACATCGAAGTTGCGGGGATGTAATTCATCGTAGATTATCCTGTCGCAACCTGTCGGGCAGCAGGGACTATGTCCAAGGGCTTGACGATCCCTCCCCAGGCCATCTGCGAGTTGTGGTGCTTGCCTAGGATGTGGTGGGGTTTGACAGTGGGCCCTGTTAAACCTCTATAAAAAGCTGCATGTATCCGCAAGTAGGCTCCACCAAAGCGACCGTGTGCCGCTCAAAGCGCACAAGCCCAAGTCCTGGTGTTAGGTGGGACGCTAAACAGCCCTGACACGACGGCCCTCCGACGAGACAGGAGGTTTGCGCAGGCCCAATAAGCCGCCTAGAAAACCAATCATTACAAACAATATAAGAAATAATGCGACTCGATATAACCGGCAAAGACCGGGGCGACGAATACAGGATCACGATTGGAAGCTTGGAACATGGAATTGCAAGTCGCTAGGTTTCGCAGGTTGCGACAGGATGATCTACGATGAATTACATCCCCGCAACTTCGACGTCGTGGCGCTGCAGGAGATTTGCTGGACAGGACAGAAAGTGTGGAAAAGCGGGCATCGAGCGGCTACCTTCTACCAAAGCTGTGGCACCACCAACGAGCTGGGAACCGGCTTCATAGTGCTGGGTAAGATGCGCCAACGCGTGATTGGGTGGCAGCCAATCAACGCAAGGATGTGCAAGCTGAGGATTAAAGGCCGTTTCTTCAACTATAGCATCATCAACGTGCACTGCCCACACGAAGGGAGACCCGACGACGAGAAAGAAGCGTTCTACGCACAGCTGGAGCAGACATACGATAGATGCCCACTGCGGGATGTTACATCGTCATCGGTGACATGAACGCACAGGTAGGAAGGGAGGAAATATATAGACCGGTCATCGGACCGGATAGTCTGCACACCGTATCGAATGACAACGGCCAACGATGCATAAACTTCGCAGCCTTCCGCGGAATGGTAGTCCGAAGCACCTTCTTTCCCGCCAAAATATCCACAAGGCCACATGGAGATCACCTAACCAAGAAACGGAAAACCAAATCGACCACGTTCTAATCGACGGTAAATTCTTCTCCGACATCACGAACGTCCGCACTTACCGCAGTGAGAATGTTGAATCCGACCACTACCTCGTTGCAGTATGCCTGCGCTCAAAACTCTCAACGGTGTACAACACGCGTCGAAGTCGGACGCCGCGGCTAAACATTGGGCGGCTACAAGATGGTAGACTAGCCCAAGAACACGCGCAGCAGCTGGAAGCGGTAGTCCCAACGGAAGAGCAGCTAGGCGCAGCGTCTCTTGAAGATGGCTGGAGAGATATTCGATCCGCCATTGGTAGCACCGCAACCGCTGCACTTGGCACCGGATCAGAGAAACGACTGGTATGACGGCGAATGTGAGCAGTTAGTGGAAGAGAAGAATGCAGCATGGGCGAGAATGCTGCAACACCGCACGAGGGCGAACGAGGCACGATATAAACAGGCGCGGAACAGACAAACTCGATTTTCCGGAGGAAAAAGCGCCAGCAGGAAGATCGAGACCGTGAAGAAACGGAGCAACTGTACCGCGCTAATAACACACGAAAGTTCTATGAGAAGTTAAACCGTTCACGTAAGGGCCACGTGCCACAGCCTGATATGTGTAAGGACATAAACGGGAACCTTCTTACGAACGAGCGTGAGGTGATCCAAAGGTGGCGGCAGCACTACGAAGAACACCTGAATGGCGATGTGGCAGACGAAGATGGCGGTATGGTGATGGACCTGGGAGAACGCGCGCAGGACATAATTCTACCGGCTCCGGATCTCCAGGAAATTCAGGAGGAGATTGGCCGGCTCAAGAACAACAAAGCCCCTGGGGTTGACCAACTACCAGGAGAGCTACTTAAACACGGTGGTGAGGCACTGGCTAGAGCGCTGCACTGGGTCATTACCAAGATTTGGGAGGAGGAAGTTTTGCCGCAGGAGTGGATAGAAGGTGTCGTGTGTCCCATTTACAAAAAGGGCGATAAGCTGGATTGTAGCAACTACCGCGCAATCACATTGCTGAACGCCGCCTACAAGGTACTCTCCCAAATTTTATGCCGTCGACTAGCACCAACTGCAAGGGAGTTCGTGGGGCAGTACCAGGCGGGTTTTATGGGTGAACGCTCCACCACGGACCAGGTGTTTGCCATTCGCCAAGTACTGCAGAAATGCCGCGAATACAACGTGCCCACACATCATCTATTCATCGACTTCAAAGCCGCATATGATACAATCGATCGGGACCAGCTATGGCAGCTAATGCACGAACACGGTTTTCCGGATAAACTGACACGGTTGATCAAAGCGACGATGGATCGGGTGATGTGCGTAGTTCGAGTTTCAGGGCATTCTCGAGTCCCTTCGAAACCCGCAGAGGGTTACGGCAAGGTGATGGTCTTTCGTGTTTGCTATTCAACATCGCTTTGGAAGGTGTAATACGAAGAGCAGGGATTAACACGAGTGGTACAATTTTCAATAAGTCCGTCCAGCTATTTGGTTTCGCCGACGACATAGATATTATGGCACGTAACTTTGAGAAGATGGAGGAAGCCTACATCAGACTGAAGAGGGAAGCTAAGCGGATCGGACTAGTCATCAACACGTCGAAGACGAAGTACATGATAGGAAAAGGTTCAAGAGAAGACAATGTGAGCCACCCACCGCGAGTTTGCATCGGTGGTGACGAAATCGAGGTGGTAGAAGAATTTGTGTACTTGGGCTCACTGGTGACTGCCGAAAATGACACCAGCAGAGAAATTCGGAGACGCATAGTGGCTGGAAACCGTACGTACTTTGGACTCCGCAAGACGCTCCGATCGAATAGAGTTCGCCGCCGTACCAAACTGACAATCTACAAAACGCTAATTAGACCGGTAGTCCTCTACGGACACGAGACCTGGACGATGCTCGTGGAGGACCAACGCGCACTTGGAGTTTTCGAAAGGAAAGTGCTGCGTACCATCTATGGTGGGGTGCAGATGGCGGACGGTACGTGGAGGAGGCGAATGAACCACGAATTGCATCAGCTGTTGGGAGAACCATCCATCGTTCACACCGCGAAAATCGGACGACTGCGATGGGCCGGGCACGTAGCCAGAATGTCGGACAGTAACCCGGTGAAAATGGTTCTCGACAACGATCCGACGGGCACAAGAAGGCGAGGTGCGCAGCGGGCAAGGTGGATCGATCAGGTGGAAGATGACTTGCGGACCCTCCGTAGACTGCGTGGTTGGCGACGTGTAGCCATGGACCGAGCCGAATGGAGAAGACTCTTATATACCGCACAGGCCACTTCGGCCTTAGTCTGAATAAATAATAATAATAACCTGCGAAGCCTAGCGACTTGCAGTTCCATGTTCCAAGCTTCCAATCGTGATCCTGTATTCGTCGCCTAGGTCGTTGCCGATTGTATCGAGTCGTATTATCTTCTATGTTGTTCGTAATAGTTGTTTTTAAAGGCGGCTTATTGGGCCTGCGCAAACCTCCTGTCTCGTCGGAGGGCCGTCGTGTCAGGGCTGTTTAGCGTCCCACCTAACACCAGGACTTGGGCTTGGTCGCTTTGGCGGAGCCTACTTGCGGATTCATGCAGCTTTTTATAGAGATTTAGCAGGGCCCACTGTCAAACCCCACCACATCCTAGGCAGGCGCCACAACTCGCAGATGTGCAATGACTAACATAACCAAAAAACGAGCAATGGGTAATGTTTTCAACATAACCGCGAGTAGACGCAAGACTTGTATAAACGTAACGTATTTACATTTAACTTCTGACTTTTGGATCTATGGAGTTTGATTATAGTATTGATATTGGAACTTCCATGCTGTGTAGAATTATTAGCAATTTGTCTATTCAAACCTTTTGGAAATAAAACTAATAATTAAATGCATAATTAGAATTGCTTTGTTTCTAACTTCTTCTTCTTCTTCATTGGCATTACATCCCCATACTGGGACAGAGCCGCCTCGCAGCATAGTGTTCATTAAGCAGTTCCACAGTCATTAACTGCGAGGTTTCTAAGCCAAGTTACCATTTCTGCATTCGTATATCATGAGGCTAACACGATGATACTTTTATGCCCAGAGAAGTCGAGACAACTTCCAATCCGAAAATTGCCTAGACCGGCACCGGGAATCGAACCCAGCCACCCTCAGCATGGTCTTGCTTTGTAGCCGCGCGTCTTACCGCACGGCTAAAGAGGGGTTTCTAACTATTAAGCTCTTATTTACTCAAGCAAATGTAGGGCTTTTATAGATTTCTTATTGATGATTGTATTTGAAGTTTAAAAATTCTATTTATAAAATTTCCAAACTTGGGCAAAATGTGCTATTCTAGGGGAACTATCCCGTTTTCCAAACATAGAAATACTGCACCGATTTCGTTGCTTCTTTTTGCTAACATGCGTGCTTACTGATGAAAAAAAATCATAACAATAAGAAGCAAGTCAAGGAGCAGTGACCCTACTAAAATAGAGAAGGTACTGCTAATACATCAACGATAAATTATTTAATGTTTTGATTCCAAACTCCGAGTCTACGTCAAGTTTAATAATACAATTTTTCAGAAAATGAAAAACAAAGAATAAGATAATTTATTTAAATATTGTTCTGGAAATTATTTTTTGTGGATTTTTTTAAAACATTTACATGTAATACAGCGAAATTTTCAAATCTAAAATGGAAATTAACACTATTGCTGATTGTGCATCTTTAATTGCTAATGCCTTCTGCAAATAAATGAAAGTAAATATTTTAATCAAATTTTTATTTTCATCAGTGTAGTTGATTTTTTTTTGCTGAGGAATCAGAACTGTTATAGTATAACCATGTTTTAATGTACGTGTCGACCACCGCTGCCCTCGCTGCCTCTAGCCGTGAACTCCGAGCGATGCGATGGGCGATTGCATCCATCGCAACAGACACCACTGCATCCGCCCATCATCAAGCACAGAACGACAAAAAACTGCGCCCACTTCTTTCATGCATATTCGCAGACCCACCGGCAGTTCTACCGCTGGTGACTGCATGCTGTCGCTGTGTAGGTAAACAGCGAACGGACGAACGAATCGAAAAATGCGCGAGCAAAAAGCACGTCAGTACGCGTTGCTGTCACAAATTGTAATGACTCGCACACGGCAGGCACTGCTTCGTTTAAATACAAAGAAAATCTTCCGGTAGACTCGAAGGCCCATGACATACCGCGTTCTGATGTCCGTGTTAGGAATACACGTGATTGGTTACATATGAAATGTTTACTGACTTTGACAAGAATTGAAATTTTCAATTCGCGAAGTCGAAGCAAATTCTGCTCTTCCCTCCTATGGGAAATCCCATTGCTATCTGTCAGAGTTTGAGTGAAACATGGCCGCCATCTCCTCCTCTCTGTTGCTCTACTGTAAAAACCCATAAAGAACTGTCAGTGTTTGTGAGAGGAATTTTGTTTCGACTTCGCGAATAGCTTATCGTCAATTAATCTTAAGTTTCAATGAAATAAGCAAAATGGTGGAGAGTGTCGAGTCGATTGATATATAAATCTTAAAAATTCATCGAAAGATAAAGGCGCGTTTAAAACGTTCAAAATCTTCCCTTCCAGCGTAACACTCTAGTTTTCCAAAAATCTAAATGTAACCCATAGTAAAGAAAGACGTAAGTCCTACGTCAAAACGACTAACATCTAAACTATGTTTGTCCCTTTTAGTTGCATTTCTTTATGTTTTTGTTTGGCTAGTTGCATTACATTTGTTTTATGTTTGAAGAAGATTTCCATAGTTTTTCCAGCATTAATGAAAAAACGGGACAAATTAGGGGTTTATTAGATAGCATAGCATAGCATATGTGATTGTACAAATCGTGGGTGGCTATACAATGCTCAATTGAGCAATTTACTGTATATTGTCGCAAATTGGTACTTGGGATTAGTACCTCTTCCTATACAGTAGCAGTTGTATACCTGGCCACGTCCTTACAATCACGGAAGGAATGAAAGGAATGTTAGTTCAACATCTACTAGTGAAGATGCAGGGAACCCATACTACCTTCATAGATGTCTCGGGAAGGAAAATTATTGTTAGTGGGAAGTGTTAGTGGGAAAGGTGAATAATAGGGAGCTCTATTCGACAATATAGAGCGTTTGTGAATAACAATATATGCTGAAAAATTATTAAAATATATTCATCAATTTACTTACGAACCGACCGAAAGAGGACAAGGTGACCTGGATCTTACAAATTTTTTGCATCATATACAAAAAACGTTCAAACGCACACTTATTCACCGAACATTAAAAACAGAACCAAAAACTCGAATTTTACGAATGTTCTAAATCCTTCTAAATTCTAAATATTTCGGCAAAACGCGCGATCGTTCTGCTGTCCGAAACAAGAGCCAACACGCACTGAACTGATTAACTTTATTACCGGCCGCGCAATGCAGAACACAAAATTTTGGCAAAACGCGCGATCGTTCTTCTGAAACAAGAGCCAACACGCACTCACAAATTAGGGGTTTATTAGATTACGACAAATTTTATTACTACCACATTGGCAATGCTTTAAGCAAGCGAACCTCTGCCATAGAAGCTAACCCCCAGATTCCAATAAAAATTTCGCACGAACTCGTGGCGACTGCAGGAGTGTTCTCGGCTTGCATTGGGCGAGTATAAGGCATTTTATGAGACAGATCGAAACAGCTGTTTTTCTCGTGTTTATCTACTTTGACAATTAGTGGGAGCCCGTTTGTTTGGTAATTTCGGGCATAACATTTCGATGGGTCCCATCATCAATTCTACCTATTTTACTTTTCGGCTACCAGGGCTTTAGAACAAAGTTTTTCATATGATTCTTGAAACGTGTCGTTAGTTTATTCATACCATTGCATTCTAAGCATGAAAAGCTGAAGAAAACACAAATAAAAAGTAAAACGTTTAAAACATTATTTTGTGTTCGGACCTAACGGAATGTTTACGCAGAATCATATCAAAACAAAACATCAAAAGTAAATAATCGGGCCACCGCGAAACGTCTCATAAAATACCTTATTGCATCATAAATTCCTTCTCATCCCCGATAGACTGTGAGGATGTACACGTAGACGTCATTTAAAATAATACTAGAGCTCTTGGACAGTGAACATTGAGGTTGGAGAGCAAATCCCATGCTTCCATCCATTGGTTCCTTGTGCAATTGTGATTGCTCTGGTCACGAAGTAGCAACTACGAAATGCACGGTCATCATGATAAAAAAATTGAGTGTGGTGATCACTTGAAAGTTCTTGTTGCCTTTTTTGTAGACGGGGCATACGACATCTTCCTTCCAGCTATCCCGAACAGAAGAAAATAACTCAATACACTCAGTTTTTTTTTTTACACGGTTGGAATTCATTAATTTCTCGGTTAACCTGAACTTTCATAGCTTTTCAAATACCCCTTGAATTTTCTTTGATTTTTTGTGAATTTTTTCGTGGGGATAACTCATTGCTTTATTGACGCTGAAGGTCTTAAACGACCAAAACCAAACCATGTAAAAAAAAACCTGGGTGTAATATGTACTTCATGCATAATGTACTCTGTTATTACAATATCAAACGCATAACAAATTATTATTCGTTTGGTATTAAAACACATGAACATGTTATGCCTAAAGTATTTTGTCTATTATTTTTTTCTTACTAATTATTGGAATTCCACCTCTTATGCACACCTAGTTGTGTGTGTGTGTGTACAAACTAACCCCCACTGTCTGGCAGTGATGTTATGGAAGAAAGCTGTCTGTTAAAACAGTCAGATTTAATCCGGGAGTTAGAAAGTGCTAGCTCTACTGCAGCTCCAGTGACCCATTTCAGAGTGCCTGGTATTTCATGTCCACTCCGAGGTCACTATCACTAACAGTAAGCCCCGCCTGATTATGCTACCGTTTATCAAATGGATAAAGATATCACAATCAAACTTCCGGATTCAAAAAATATATAAAATATATTTTGAATCCAGCGCGCATTTAGTTTAATTCATTATACATATATTTTTAAAATAGTTGTTGTATCTTACCATTTCTATGTTCCCACAGTGTGGCATTGAAAACGTGGGTTTTAAAATTAAATTCGGAACACTTGCTGCATATCATTGAAGAGGCAATCATCATCATAATTATTTATCCATTGCTAAAAAAAGAATAGTTCTATCTGGCTCTCAAATCTTTCTAGAATATGCGGAATGTTTCGTTTTAACAGTAATTTTAGTTCCTTTTAACGCGGCGAAACAGTGTTTCAACCCTATTGAATTTGAACACTACTGGTTTACCGAAATGGGAAAGGAAAGGAAAGGAGCTAATCCACCACATATCTCTCATACATTACATTGCAGTGTTCAACACAACAATTCGCAGACTGTATTCAAATGATTTTTATTGTAATGTTTCATGCTAAAATAGATTAAAATAATTGAACAACACCATATTATTGCGTTGTACAAACATATATGTTCTAAAATTTGGAAAGTTTACGTACCTTCCAAGGGGTTTCAGAAGAGTCTACGATAGTCTATTAGGGAGGGGTTGAAAATGTCAAAATTTGGATAACGTGGTTTATGGATTGCCTTTTCAATGGTGCTGGTTCTCGTGGATCCGCTATCAAATCCGTCAAATCGACGCACGAATCCCCGTCCAGAAAAGCAGACAAGTCGCTTCGAGGATTCGATACTGAAATAGTTGAGAAGTAGAGGAAATGGTTTGATCTCACCAATTTTCCGGAAGTTATTTTCTGGCAGCGTATTGAAAAGAAACCTCTAGCATGGAAGTCGGCCTTTTCTTGATTTTTTTCACGTCCTTGAGTCCATTCTTTGGCTGGTTTGATAGAATTCCAGCAGCTTCAATCCGGTACAGAAAAGGGAGCTAGCTTGCAAGGTAGCGACTGTATTCCAGCCAAAGATTTAAGAGGCAGCAACGCATTCCACGCTCCGGCGCTTATTTGCTAAGTATGAAACTGACACTGGCACATAATGGCGCACTTACATCATCACACTTTATCTTTCCACATCCATATCCGCCCAAACAGTAACTTGTAAAGTTCACAAAAATGTTAGTTTTCCTTCACTCTGTTCTTTTAAGGTTTTGAAAAAAAGGGTGACAGACGATTTTTTTTTTCGACCGTCTCCGAGCATAGTCAACTATCTCCACCTCTTATGCACACCTAGTTCATACCTAATTCTGTTATCGATGGCTCGAACCTCGGGTACGATGCCTAATTCACGGTCCTATGTATGTGTGTGCTCCCGATGAAGTTGAGAGATTTGCAGCTCCACGAACCGAGTTTCCAATCGCTGCTATTCGTTACTTGTTTTTTGAGCTGGCTTGGCTCGGACATGTCACCAACCCCCTTAATTTCCGGAGGACCATTCCGCCTAAAATTCTGGTGGACCATGGTGGGCAAATTTTGCTTAGAGTCCCTCGCTGGTACTCGGACGATGATCTGCCGCCCCTAACATGGTGAACAGACGCTCGATCAGATTTGCACGCAGTTCAGGAAGACTAGTGGACATCGCCCAAGACCGACGTTAGATCTTTACAAAATGTAGGAACCAGCAATTGCAGTTTGCATTAAAATTAATGATTTTCAGTTTTGTAGTTTACCAATTACCTATCTGAAATGTATGGGAGAGAGAGATCTGAATAATGGACATATTTCGAATGAAAACGGTATTTAGGTACTATGGAACTTTCTTTCAAAATTGAACAGAACTCAACTTTTTTTTTCTTTTCAAATACATTTTAATTTTGTTCTTTTTTTTCGATATTCCATTCATAGTTTTTTTTTCATCCTATTACTAATCATTCTCACTTGTTTTGTTTGTGTGTTTCGCTTTCGATCTCCAGCTATCCATTCCCTTATGCTGTCTGTTAGCTCTGCCCTGGACAGACAATCTAAAAAACTCCAAAGGAGTTTTGTGTGTTTCTTTCTTTCCTTGTTACCTTTATTTGTTTTTCTCATTCGCTCAGTGATCTAACACTCACTCTCTTTGATTAGTTTTTTTTTGTTTTGTTTGTTTGTACCTTGCACAAATGAGTTTCGCTTTATGCTTCCTAATGCTCTTTTTTACAGTTCACAGACACAATTAGTAAAGTGTAGTGTATTGTTTGTCTTATTCTTGTTTCGATTTTTAGTACTAAGTTCTTCACGTTCTCTCGATTAAATACTGTACATCACGTGTGAAAGTGTGTGTGTGTGCTTTTTTGTTTATTCTCCACCATGTCATATATGTATGTGTGTTTTTGTGTGAGGATGTGTTCATTGTTTTTGTCCAGTGCTTAGCTGTGGAAGAATCAAGATTGGTGGTCGGTCCTTCCATGACTATTGTCTGTATGTGTGTGTATGAGTATGATTTGATGTTTATTTTACAATTGCCTTTTGTAGCTTGAAATATTTACAATAAAATGAGTTTGTTGTTACTTCTACTCATCTTTTGAGTTTGATTTTTTTTTCTCATTTAGCTTAGTTTTATAAACTTTACCATTTTGTGGTCTACACATTTAGAAACATGTTATTTTTGTGGTTCCTTGTTTTGATTTGTATCGTTTTATTGTTAGAAAAACGTTTTTAATTAAAAACAAAAGATAAAATTGAGCTACAGTTTGTTCTAACGAAATTATGAATTAAATACAGAAGTGTTCGTGTATGGGTTTGTGTTTCTTGTAGTTTTAGGTTTATGATTTCTTTTATCGTTTACAATAATATAGAATAGCAATATTCCACGTTCTCTGCTTGCAATTTTGCCACTATTTATTTCCGATAGCTTAAAAAGGGCTCGGAACTATATTAGGGTCCACAAGATAGGAATTTCAATTGGTTTTTTGTTTAGAAAAATGTTCAGAAAAATCGGTTGTTGTAACTGTCTCGTACTTTTCTCTCTCGTTTTTTTTTCTGTTCCAGATAGTTGATGTTGTTCTAATTTTATAAACCAATAGAGCATAAAAGAGGTTAAAAATGAAATCTAAAATCGCCATTGGCCCTTTTACTTGCGGTTTTAACCATCCCATCCTAGTCCCTAAGTAAGGTAGAAGTAAGAGGGTCCTTTATAGTCATTCATTTGACAATAATGGAAAATTGACTCATATGAATAGAAATCTGGTTGGATGGATATAATCGGATCTTGTAATTATTCGTAAATCTCGATAAAAATTTTGAACAACATATTTTGAAATTTGAAACAGTTTTTGGACGAAACCATATCATTCAGCAGTTGTTACTCGCGTGTAGTCCAGAGGCAGTTGTGTTGCGACTGTATTCTTTTTGCTGTTTTTATCGGGAGATCAAAATGGTTTGATAACAGCGAGGGATCGCCGTTTTAAACTCAAGATCAAAATCATTATCAGCCTTTCAATTTAACCCATAGATTTTATGACTTAGAACACTGTATTCTAAACAAAATATAATCAAACTGAAATAAAAAAACGAACATGTTTTTTATTTCCGATTAAGCTTGTTTAGTGGAATGTCTGTCGACCTTACAATAAAAGTCGATGTTGTCTAGGTAAATATAAAGATGTAGAAATAAAAGGACTAGTACAAAATTGTTTTCAGGATCAGTAACAAACGTATAAGTATCATGGAAAAACAAGTTTGTATTATGTGCCACATTTATTTCCACCATTCTACGAACTAATCACTATCTCCCTGTGATGCAGATGCAAATGGTTAAAAAGGGATATGTATGTAAATAAACAAGCCTTTACTACACACAATTGACGTATTGATCGCAAGTTGAAACCGCATGTAATTTGAACCTAAAAGGGGCTAATGGCAATTCTTCTTCTAAAGGTGTATAGTATGGATTGTGTTTTGTATAATGTACATGAAATGGCAAATATTGCCAGATCACAAAGTTTTAAAACAAATTCTAAGTTTTCAATATTTGTTCCGAAATAAAAATTATAATCGTTTATTTTAGATATACCTAAAACTTTATACATTTTTGAATTATAAAAAATTTATATTGCTTTCCTCTGCTAATTTTCAAAATCTAATTTCACAGTACCATCCAAAACTACTCATAAGCACATTCATTAGTTTTTAACTCTTTTCCTCTAAACTGTTACTCAACTAGCCTTCTGTCTGCTGATATTCGAAACCGTTGATCACCCAGAGCCGTCCTGCTTTTCTAAAAACATTCTGAGACACCTGGATGGCGTTGGGTATGACGTCTTTACTCTCGTTGCAACTTCTACCGACGATGATGGCGCCATTCAATGGCTCTGGTTGCTGTCAAGCAGCACTAGACCGGGCGTCGGACCGGAACTGTGCCCACTATAATCACTGTTGCTGCTGCTGCTGCAGTTGGTGTTGAAATACCCAGCGTTCGGAGTGGTCGTAAGCAGCGGCAAACCACTCACAGCGGACTGTCCCGCCGCTTTGGCCATCTGCGTGAGCGCCGTGCAGCCAGGACGAGAAGTAACAAAAGAGAAACAACGAGACAAAGAACAACACGGTGACCGGGGTGTGGTCGTATTGGAAGAGAAAGGAGAGGGCAAGGTTAGTATCTTCTCAATCATGGTACCTAAAACATCTAGGTAGTCCCGGTTCTGTGTGACATCTGAACAAAATTGTAATCCCTGGTAAAATCACGTTCTGCATATGTAGCTCTTGTTCTGTAGTGTATGGTTTCTGGAGTTGGTGGTTGGTGAGGTGTAATTGGTTCTGTTTCAACGGTGAAGCCCGATGATTTATTGGTGGTTGTGGTGGGTGGTTGGTGTGGGCACTCATCGCTTGGTTCAGTTCCGTGAAACTAAGGCACCCACCTTTCCCAACTGGGTGGTTTGGGGAGGACCGGTGGCGGCCGCAGAGGTTGTAAATGGACCGATCATGTGGCTTGGAGCATCCTGGTCGTACCGAGAGACCACAACCGGCGTAAGGCCCGACAGCTGTGCTGAATTGGGGATGGGTGTCACTACATGGAGAGCGGTCGTGCGACCCGTTCCGGTGGAATTATCGGTACCTGGAATGAGAGGTAAGTCGCATTTTCAAAATTATTTGTTATTTAAAATTATTTTTAATTTTTTCGTTTGTCTTGTTGGTATTTGAATATTCCGACTAGGAAAGAAAAACTAGATTTTAATACAATTGCAACTGTTTTAGCTAGTTTTAACACAAGTAACAAGTACCTAACTGTTTTAACACAACCTGTGTTATAAATGATTGGATTTGAATTTGATCTAAATTGGATTTAGATTTGAATTGGCTTTGATTTGTATTGAATTTGGATTGGATTTGAATAAGATTTGGATTCGAATTTAATTTATATTTGATTGAAATTGGATTTTAATTTGATTTGGATTGGAATTGGATTTGAATTTAGTTTAGATTGAATTTTGATTCGATTTGGATTGGGTTTAGATTGAATTTGGATTGGATTTGAATTAGATTTGGATTGGATTTAGATTCGATTTGGATTAAATTTTAATCAGTTTTGGAGTGGGTTTAGATTGGATATAGATTGAATATGAATTGGATTTGAATTGTCTTTCATTTGGATCTGAATAAGATTCGAATTCGAATTGGATTTGAATTAGATTAGAATTTGTTTTGGATTGAATTTGATTTGGATTGAAATTGAATTCGAATTAGATTTTAATTTGATTTGGATTGGATTTAGATTGGATTTGAAAGAGATTTTGATAGGAATTGGATTTGAATTAGATTTTAATTTGATTTGGATTGAATTTGATTTGGATTGAATTTGTTTTGGATTGGATTTGGATTGGATTTGGATTGGATTTGGATTGGATTTGAAAGAGATTTGGATTGGAATTGAATTTGAATTAGATTTTAATTTGATTTGGATTGAATTTGAATTGGATTTGGATTCGAATTGGATTTGCTTAACATTTGGATTGGGTTTAGATTGGATTTGGATTAAATTTGAATCAGATTTGGATTGAGTGTAGATTGGATTTAGGTTGAATTTGGATTGGATTCGAATAGGATTTGAATTAGATTTTTTTTTATTGGAGTTGGATTTTAATTTGATATGGATTTAGTTTGGATTGCATTTGAATTGAATGTGTATTGGAATTGAATTTGAATAGATTTGATTTTGATTTGGATAGGATTTGGATTGGATTTGAATGAGATTTGGATTGTTTTTAGATTGTATTGGTATTGAATTTAAATCAGATTTGGATTAAGTTTAGATTGGATTTGGATTAGATTCGAATTGGATTAGGATTGGATTTGAAAGAGATTTGGTTTGGAATTGGAGGTGAATTTGATTTTTTTGGATTGGATTTGAATGAAATTTGGATTGGGTTTAGATTGGATTTGGGTTGAATTTGGATTTAAATTGGATTTGAATTAAATTTGAATTTGATTTGGATTGGTTTTGAAAGAGATTGGGATTCAAATTGGAATTTAATTAGATATGAATTTTATTTGGATTGGATTTGAATTGAATTTGAATTCAATTTGGATTGGATTTGAATGAGATTTGGATTGGGTTTAGATTGGATTTGGGTTGAATTTGAATGAGATTTGGATTGGGTTTAGATTGGATTTGGGGTGAATTTGGATTGGATTTGAATTTGAATTGTCTTTAATTTGGATATGAATAAGATTCGGATTCGAATTGGATTTGAATTAGACTCGAATTTGATTTGCATTGGATTGGAACTGGATTTGAATTAGATATGAATTTGGTTTGGCTTGGATTTAGATTGGATTTGAAAGAGATTTGGATTGAAATTTGATTTGAATTGAAATTGGATTTGAATTAGATTTGAATTTGATTTGGATCAAGATTGAATTTGGATCGGATTTGAAAGAGATTTGAATTGGAATTGAATTTGAATTAGATTTTAATTTGATTTGGATTGCATTTGAATTGGATTTGGATTGGAATTGGATTTGAATTTGGACTGAATTTGTTTGACATTTGGATTGGGTTTAGGTTGGATTTGGATTAAATTTGAATCAGATTAAGATTGGGTGTAGATTGGATGTGGGTTAATTGATTTGGTTTGAATTTGATTTGGATTGAATTTGAATTGGATTTGGATATGAATTTGATTGGATTTGATTAAGATTTGGATTTGATTTGGATTTGAATTTGATTTGTATGGGATTTGGAAGAGATTTGGATTGGAATTGGATTTAAATTAGATTTGAACTTGATTTGGATTGGATTTAAATTAATTTGAATTCAATTTGGATCGGATTTGAATGAGATTTGGATTGGATTTGGATTGAATTTTAATCAGATTTGGAGTGGGTTTAGATTGGATTTGGATTGAATTTGGATCGGATTTGAATTTAAATTGTCTTTGATTTGGATCTGAATAAGATTCAGATTCGAATTGGATTTGAATTAGATTCGAATTTGATTTGTATTGGATTGGAATTGGATTTGAATTTGATTTGGATTGGAATTGGATTTGAATTTGATTTGGATTGGATTTGAAAGAGATTTGGATTGGAATTGGTATTGAATTTTATTTGGATTGAAATTAGATTTGAATTTGATTTGGATTGGACTTAGATTGGATTTGAAAGAGATTTGGATTGGACATGGATTTGAATTAGATTTGAATTTGATTTGGATTGGATTTGAAAGAGATTTGGATTGGAATTGAATTTGATTTGGATTGGATTTAAATTTGATTTGAATTTGAATTTATTTTGGATTGGACTTGAATGAGATTTGGATTAGGTTTAGATTGGATTGGAATTGAATTTGATTTGGATTGGATTTAAATTTGAACTTATTTTGGATTGGATTTGAATGAGATTTGGATTAGGTTAAGATTGTATTTGGGTTGAATTTGAATTGGATTTGAATTGTCTTTGATTTGGATTTGAATAAGATTCGGATTCGAATTGGATTTGAATTAGATTCGAATTTGATTTGTATTGGATTGGAATTTGATTTGGATTTAAATTGGATTTGAATAAGATTCGAATTTGATTTGGATTGGATTTGAAAGACATTGGGATTGAAATTGGATTTGAATTAGATATGAATTTTATTTGGATTGGATTTGAATTTGATTTGGATTGGACTTAGATTGGATTTGAAAGAGATTTGGATTGGACATGGATTTGAATTAGATTTGGATTGAATTTGATTTGGATTGGATTTGAAAGAGATTTGGATTGGAATTGAATTTGATTTGGATTGGATTTAAATTTGAACTTATTTTGGATTGGATTTGAATGAGATTTGGATTAGGTTTAGATTGGATTGGATTTGAATTTGATTTGGATGGAATTTAAATTTGAATTTATTTTGGATTGGATTTGAATGAGATTTGGATTGGGTTTAGATTGGATTTGGGTTGAATTTGGATTGTCTTTAATTTGGATTTGAATAAGATTCGGATTAGAATTGGATTTGAATTAGATTCGAATTTAATTTGTATTGGATTGGAATTGGATTTGAATTTGATTTGGTTTGAAATTGGTTTTGAATTAGATTTGTTTTGGAATTGGATTTGAGTTTGATTTGGATTTAATTTAGATTTGGATTCAAATTGGTTGTGGATTGGAATTGGATTTGAATATTTGAATAATGAATTGTATTGAATTTGAATTGTATTTGAATGAGATTTGGATTAGATTTGGATTAAAATTTTGATTGGGTTTGTTTTGAATTTGGGTTTGATTTGAATCAGATTTGGATTGGGTTTAGATTGGTTTTGGATTAGCTTTAAATTAGATTTGGATTGAAATTGGATTTAAATTAGATTTGGATTGGATTGTAATTTGATTTGGATTGGATTTAGATAGAATTTGGATTAGATTTGAATTGAATTTGAATTGGATTTGATTTGGGTTGGATTTGGGTTTTGATTTGGATTGTATTGGACTTCATTCTATCTGCCCAACTATCGTATACTAAAAGAAGGCCATTGACCTCATAAAGTTCGTTTTTCTTTAATCCTCCAATTATTACTTAGCTTAGATCATAATCTAAGAGCTGGTTTGGGAACCTATGATCTAAATAATGCCCCTTGTTGGTTCGATTTAAGCACAATGTTTCAAACTGTCTTCTACTAGGTACCTCTGTCTCCCAAGGCGAACCTTTATTGAATTCGCGTCCAAAAAAAAGCCGAAAACGAAAAAAGTTTAAGCCATATCCTACCTTTTAGAGTCAGTCCGGTACCGCTGCCGGTGGAGATCGCATTCACGAACGTAAGCTTCCCTCCTTGCCCGGTGGTGGCCCTATACAGGGGCAGTGCCGTGGCACCGTTCGTACCGGCCGGCAATATGTTAAGCTCGGCGCCCCCGGGGAGCCGCGCCAGCTCGGAGGTGATGGTCGTCGTGGGCGAACTACCGTTGCTGTATCCCGCCAACGAGCCGGTGGACGATATCGTGGTGATGCCGTTATTGCTGGACCCGGTCGATGAACTCATGAGCAGTTTGTGCAGCTGCGCGTTGGTCATCGTGTGGATGTTGGTGGGTTGCGGGAGGTGGTTGTGATTACTGCTAATTGATTGATTCGATGGCTGACTGGTGGTGGAGGTTAAATGCGATAGGTTGTTGGTGGAACTGTGGAAACTACTACCACCGGTGGTACGTTGAACTTGGTTTGACTGCGGCTGCACTGCAAGAAGCATTGGAATTAGATTTGAATATTGAAGGTTCGTAGGACAGGTGGAGAACTACCATTAGCTGCAGTGCTGAGCTCGATGGTGGCCAATCCGTTGGGAGCTTGCTGAATTACACGAAGACCCGGGGAAGTTAACAACTGAATTGGACTAACCACGAGGCCACCTTGTGGGACGACCTGTGAAATGAGAGATGATTAGAAATGGGGCACTTCACGCACGTTTTCGTAATCCATTTTACTTGCGACAACATCATTTTGTCTTTATCAATTGAAGTCACTCCGACGAGCGTATTGCCGTTTACCAGCTTGATCACTTTCGTTGCTGGAGGTTCTAGTGCGGAACCAGCCGCTGATTGGGTAGCGATAATCTCAATCTTGTTGCTGTCGGTGCGGAAACCGTTTTTGGTCAGAGTGGTACCGTTAAGCAGTTCCTTGCCGGTGGTGGAACTGATCAAATTGGCCGGAATAGTCGTTCCATTAGCGGTGGTTCCAATGATTTGCAAACCAGAAGAGTTGGTCAATCCATTGGACGTGCTGATAATGGATGGCGAAGACGTTGACGATACCGACGCCGACAGGTGATGCCCGTTGGAAATGCTGGAAGCGACGTTCAGGTTCAGTGGCAGTGTCTGAATTGCAGTGCCATTACCGGTCGTCAGGATTGTCGCTGTAACCGGGGTAAACAGTTGGGATTGACTGAGACTGCTTAGGTTGTTGGCTAGAATTAGTGATGATAGAATTATTAAATGAACTTAAAAGGATGACGTATTCAACATACCATTAACAATCAACGGCAGTGATGCTGCATTGATACCGTTGGTAACGATTGCCCCACCGGTGGTACTGCTGGGAGTGCTGCAGTTGCTTCCACTGGAAGAGCTTCCTCCGTTGCTGAGTCCGTTGGTGGTGGTGCTGAGGTTCAGCCCATTTGGAAGGCTGGTGGTGCTGAACTTGAGCGACGAGGGGGTACTGTTGTGCGTTTCCGAGACTATCGCGGTAGTGCCCCTAGTCGTGAGAGACAGTGGCATTGGCATGCTTCCGCTGGCAGGTGAACTCGAATTCCGATTCGTCGACAAAGACGGAGGACTAGCACGGCTTGGCGATGAAGCCGCTATCAGCACCGGTGAGATGGTAGTCTGCAGCTGTAAGATTTTCAGAAGATTAGAAAACCGAAGCAGTACAATCCGACGGGATACTAACCGGTAGATTTCCGATGGAGGCAGTTGTGGCAACACTGGACAGAGAGCTGGACGAACTGTAGCGAATACCGTTCCGACCTGGGAGGTCGTTTAACAAATCTGCAAGAACATATGTCATTAAATTAGTGCAAAAGCTTCCTCGATACAGCTTATTAGACAAAATTTAATACCCAGAAGCACTCGTAATGTCGAAAATTGGAACCAAGCGTTGCTTCAATGCTAAGCATAAACACATGTGACAATTTTTTGAACGAACGACAATATTTTAGCAAATCTTCAAACAAGACATATTTGTTTAGTACGAATTATCAGAATATGTAAAATATCTCATGTCATACGTGATTTCTCAAATAAAGAATCAGTTGCACTTTCGACGGTTGTGGCAGAATTCATCTTCTCTGATTTACAAGTGGAGGTAAATTAGGTATTAGAAAAAACATTTCCCTTACCTCGATCTGATTGCACAATGCTGACGGTTCCCCCATTGCTGCTGTTGGGAATGGCATCGGTGTCAGGCGCGAGGGGGGAAGTATTAACGTCCCTCCATTGCGATAGTTCACGCTTGAGCACCAGTATCCTATTCTGGTAGGCGATTTTTTCCTTTGCCAGCCGTTCCATCTCATGCTCGGAATCGCGCTCTTTAACCTTCAACAGCTAAAGAAAAGCAACGAATATTACAAAAAAAAAACACAGATTAATTGATATTCGATCCGATTGAAACAATGATAAAATAAGGACATACCTTGATGTACCGTATGGCCGCATCCAGAATCGACAGGTTGGACGTTTTCTTCTCATCCGGCTGGAGCGTGAGCTGCTTCTTCAGCTGCTCGAAGCACTCCTTCAAATGAGCCCGTCGATTCTTTTCCAGCTTGTTGTGCACTTCTCTTGTACCAACGCTGCTGAAAAAGAGAATAAACACGAACGTCATTGTAATGATAAACCATAATACAGTCGACTATCTACATCTCGGTGTTCTATATCTCGATATCTCTCCCTATGTCGATGGTTTCCTCAGTCCCTTCAATCTACATACATTCGGGGTCTCTACTTCTCGATAATCTCCTTATCTCGTTATCTAGGATAGGATGTGCCAAGTAGTCATTAAAAATCGTACCGATTTTCTGTCATAATCGTACCGGTTGCTGATTGGTTGAAAATGACAATCGATTACTTCGATTGGCGGCGGCGCGTTTTTCGTAGGGGAGCATGTTGTTAGTTTGGCCGTGTTGCTGGCTTGTAAAGTTGATATTAAGCAATATACGTGAATGTTGGAATTAGAGTTTTATGGCACAACATTGATTTATATTTAACTGCAAACCCCATATAAATTATCCTCAAGGGTTGTAAAGGTTTAAAACTGTTGATTTGCAGCATTATCATTTACTTTTCTATCATTTTCGAACACAAAGTCATATTTTCATTAGCGAAAACTTCTCTCTATTGGGCTTTCACTTCTCTTACATCAATAATGGATGGAACGGAAGACAAAACATTAAGTTTCTATAAATGATATTTGGAAGATTTTGTACCAAATTAATTTGGTTGCACTGCCGACCACCTCGTCAGAGCAACCGACTAAAAAACAACAAGGCAGTCCCAATTGAATTGTCACATCCTATCCTAGCTCGTTATCTCTTTATCTCGATGTGTTCTGATCATATTTTTTCAGGATTCACTCTCCTCATGTCTATATGTTAAAATTTTTAGGCTACTAGACCATCTTTGGGCAATAACAAACACATCAACAACAGGAAACGACATTTGTTTTGTTGTCTTTTTGCCTTTCTCGTATACTAAGTATACGTAAAGGCTATAATTTCACTCCAAAACAAAACTTTTGATAGAAGACTCGGAGACCCATAGTGTTATATACCAATCGACTCAGCTCGACGAATTGAGGTGATGTCTGTTTGTGTGTATGTATGTATGTGTGTGTGTGTGTATGTGTGTATGTGTACAAAATTTGTAGACACACTTTTTGGAACTTAGCATTACCCGATTTACTCGCAACAAGTTGCATTCGACGGGGAATGCGGTCCCATTGTTTGCTATTGAAAATTGGCCTGATCGGACATTGCATTTCGGAATTATTGAAAATCATTGTTTTTTCCCAAGGAGGGCCCCTTGGAAAAAAAATTTCAAAATCGAAAATTTTTTTTCAAAAATGGTGGAAATGCATAGTAATTAATGCAAAAACATGCAAAATGATAGAAAATATGCGATCTATCCCCCTAAAGTGCTTTTTTGACCTTTCCTATGTGATTTTTTCAGTACATTTTACGATGCAAGAGAAAGGCATCATCGCCGCTAGGTGGATTAATCTGGGTTTTCATAGCAACTAGCTTTTTTGGATCTAGTACCCGTTGTAACATGAAATCACGTCCCATTAAAATTAATATTCTAAAAAAAATTTATACATGTATTTTGTTTTGCGTTAGGAGTTAGGAATTAGTTTTGTTAAAATTTGTTCATTTTTATCTGCCCACTTGAACGCCGTCTGCTACCAAAACTATCCAAGTTTCTGCTACCAAAGTCACACGATACGGTTGGTATGCGTGAGCGGACGGAAACAGAGAAAGAATGGGGAAAACGGTTGGGGTTCGGTGGAGACTCATCTCCATTGCACGTTCTCTTTTGGGCTTGAGCCAGCCATCGTTACGGTCGTGTGGGAAGAGTCCGGTCAAGTGAGTTTTTATTCGAGACGATCTGTACCGTGAATCCGAACCGAAAAGTTGTGCGACTGGCGAAAATAACGCCTCAGTACCGATAGTGACCCCAAGTGATAATCCGGAATCCGCCGGGAAACGAAAGTTATTTCGTGACGTTAGATTCCGCAATCAACCGGCCGTAGTGAATGAACAATAATTGTAAAGCCGACCGCGTGTGCCTAGAAAATATAGGGTAGTCGGTAAAGCGACAGTCCAGTGTGGTCCCAAACAGCCGGCCTTTAGAGCGGCCATCTCAGTGCCCCCGAAAAGTGAACTCCTAAACCAAACCCCGAAAAATCGTACCAGTCGTGGACACGAAAGTGAGCTTGTGGCTTGCAGTGTGTTAGCTAGTTTCGTAGCTATAAAGACGCGGGTACCCCGTCTCGGCGCGTGTGTTCAGTGAGTGCCGGACGTAATATCCCGGCGTCCGACCAACGACGCTCATACCTAGTCCCCAACCGCTGGCGTTGTTAAAGCAGTTAGCGACGGCGCGGGCCCAACCTAACCATCGACGACTCTCGAACGGCAGAGTAGGCAGCCCCTGAGGTTAAAGGTAAGTTGCATGCTTCCACCATATGTTATACCGTTTCACTTTTTTTTCCATTCCTCGATCTCTCCCTATCTCGATGGTCCCTTCAATATCGAGATGTGGAGAGGCGACTATATTTAAAATCCCGTCATTTTTAAGTATGTATCATTGTGAATCAAGAAGGTACGCCTGGCCGCTAATAATTGTAGCATATTCTGGTTCCCTAAACACTAATCACAGCAATATACTGATTTCTAAATATGCGTGGAAAGAGTAAAACTGTTTCTAGGCATTTTTACTTTTGTTGGATATTTCAATTACTGCGACCATTTATTAGATCTATACTGCCGTAAATCGCACGGCAATTGCTGGGTAAAGCGTACCATTGGTACTTCGCGTACCTGAAGGAATAAAATAGACCCCATCTCGCGGTCCTCAGCCTCTTACCCAGCAACTCCTATCCCTACCTCCCCGTGGTGCTGGCCGGGATACTAGCAACCTTAGGGAAGATCGGGTAACCAACCCCGGTGGGAACTATGGTCGTATGCTGACAGGGAAGGGGGGGTTTGCTCCTCTCCGGAGGTGCAAATCTTATTGAGCGTCTGTTCTCCATGTCAGGATCGGCTCACAACAGCGTCTGTTCCCCATGTTAGGGGCGGCTGATCATCGTCCGAGTGCCAGCGAGGGACTCTAAGTAAAACTGTGCACCATGGTCCACCGGAAATAAGGAGGAATGGTCCTCCGGAAATTTAGGGGGTTTGGTGTCAGGCCCTGCAAGCCAGCCTTTAAAAATCATAAGCAACGAACAATCAACAAGAGAGTACGGACCGGAACCATCGGCGAAGACCACTGCGACGAAAAGGGACTAGCGATTGGAAACTCGGTTCGTGGAACTGCAAATCTCTCAACTTCAGCGAGAGCACGCGCATACTCGCCGATGTGCTCAGGACCGTGGATTCGGCATCGTAGCGCTGCAGGAGGTTTGTTGGAAGGGATCAATGGTGCGAACGTTTAGAGGTAATCGCCTACCATCTACCAGAGCTGCGGCAACACACACGAGCTGGGAACAGCTTTCATAGTGATGGGCGACATGCAAAGGCGCGTGATCGGGTGGTGGCCGATCAACGAGAGAATGTGCAGGTTGAGGATCAAAGGCCGGTTCTTCAACTTCCAGCATAATCAACGTCCATAGCCCACACTCCGGAAGCACTGATGATGATAAGGACGCATTCTACGCGCAGCTGGAACGTGAGTACGACAGCTGCCCAAGCCACGACGTCAAAATCATCATAGGTGATTTGAACGCTCAGGTTGGCCAAGAGGAGGAGTTTAGACCGACTATTGGAAAGTTCAGCGCTCACCGGCTGACGAACGAAAACGGCCTACGACTAATTGATTTCGCCGCCTCCAAGAATATGGCCATTCGCAGCACCTACTTCCAACACAGCCTCCCGTATCGGTACACCTGGAGATCGCCACTGCAGACAGAATCACAAATCGACCACGTTCTGATTGATGGACGGCACTTCTCCGACATTATCGACGTCAGGACATATCGTGGCGCTAACATCGACTCTGACCACTATCTGGTGATGGTTAAACTGCGCCCAAAACTATCCGTCATCAACAATGTTCGGTACCGACGACCGCCGCGGTACGACCTAGAGCGACTGAAGCAACCTGATGTCGCCACTGCATACGCGCAGCATCTCGAGGCAGCGTTGCCGGAAGAGGGTGAGCTCGATGGGGCCCCTCTTGAGGACTGCTGGAATACAGTCAAAGCAGCCATTAACGACGCAGCGGAGAACAACGTCGGGTATATGGGTCGAAGTCGACGGAACGATTGGTTCGACGAAGAGTGCAGACAGATTCTGGAGGAGAAGGACGCAGCGCGGGCGGTCGCGCTGCAGCAAGGTACCCGGCAGAACGTGGAACGTTATAGACGGAAGCGGAGACAACAGACCCGCCTTTTTCAGGAGAAGAAACGCCGCCTGGAAGAAGCGGAGTGCGAGGAGATGGAACAGCTGTGCCGTTCTCAAGATACACGCAAGTTCTATCAGAAGCTCAACGCATCCCGCAAAGGCTTCGTGCCGCGAGCCGAAATGTGCCGGGATAAGGATGGGAGCATCTTGCCGGACGAACGTGTGGTGATCGAAAGGTGGAAGCAGCACTACGAGGAACATCTGAATGGCGCTGAGAGCATAGGCAATGAAAGTCAAGGCAGCGGAGGAGATGACTACGTCAGTTCAGCGGACGATGGAAGCCAACCAGCCCCCACCTTGAGGGAAGTTAAGGATGCCATTCAACAGCTAAAGACCAATAAAGCAGCTGGTAAGGATGGTATTGGAGCTGAGCTCATCAAGATGGGCCCGGAAAAGCTGGCCACTTGCCTGCACAAACTGATAGTCAGAATCTGGGAAACCGAACAGCTACCGGAGGAGTGGAAGGAAGGGGTTATATGCCCCATCTACAAGAAAGGCGACAAACTGGAGTGTGAGAACTTTCGAGCGATCACCATCCTTAATGCCGCCTACAAAGTGATATCCCAGATCATCTTCCGTCGTCTGTCACCATTAGTGAACGAGTTCGTGGGAAGTTATCAAGCCGGCTTCGTTGACGGCCGCTCGACAACGGACCAGATCTTTACTGTACGGCAAATCCTTCAAAAATGCCGTGAATACCAGGTCCCAACGCACCATCTGTTCGTTGATTTCAAGGCGGCATACGACAGTATAGACCGCGTAGAGCTATGGAAAATTATGGACGAGAACAGCTTCCCTGGGAAGCTTACCAGACTGATCAAAGCAACGGTGGATGGTGTGCAAAACTGTGTGAAGATCTCGGGCGAACACTCCAGTTCGTTCGAATCGCGCCGGGGACTAAGACAAGGTGATGGACTTTCGTGCCTGTTGTTCAACATTGCGCTAGAAGGTGTCATGCGGAGAGCCGGGTGTAACAGCCGGGGTACGATTTTCAACAGATCCTGTCAATTTTTTTGCTTCGCGGATGACATGGACATTGTCGGCCGAACATTTTGCAAAGGTGGCAGAACTGTACACCCGCCTGAAACGTGAAGCAACAAAAGTTGGACTGGTGGTGAATGCGTCAAAGAAAAGTACATGCTTGTGGGTGGAACCGAGCGCGACAGGGTCCGCCTGGGAAGCAGTGTTACGATAGACGGGGATACCTTCGAGGTGGTCGAGGAATTCGTCTACCTCGGATCCTTGCTAACGGCTGACAACAACGTTAGTCGTGAAATACGAAGGCGCATCATCTGTGGAAGTCGGGCCTATTACGGGCTCCAGAAGAAACTGCGGTCGAAAAGATTCGCCACCGCACCAAATGTGTCATGTACAAGACGTTAATAAGACCGGTAGTCCTCTACGGACATGAAACATGGACAATGCTCGAGGAGGACTTGCAAGCACTCGGAGTATTCGAGAGACGGGTGCTTAGGACCATCTTTGGCGGTGTACAAGAAGACGGTGTGTGGCGGCGAAGAATGAACCATGAGCTCGCCCAGCTCTACGGCGAACCCAGTATCCAGAAGGTAGCTAAAGCCGGAAGAGTACGATGGGCAGGGCATGTTGCAAGAATGCCGGACAGCAACCCTGCAAAGATGGTGTTCGCTTCCGATCCGGCAGGTACGAGACGACGTGGAGCGCAGCGAGCGAGATGGGCAGACCAGATGCAGAACGACTTGGCGAGCGTGGGGCGTATTCGAGGATGGAGAGATGCGGCCTCGAACCGTGTATTGTGGCGTCAAATTGTTGATTCAGTGTTATCTGTATAGATGTAGACTAAATAAATGAATGAATGCCGTAAATCGCAAGACATTTTCATATGTGTATGGATACCATGGGACTGACTTGCCATTCACGGCAGTATTTGTGATATATGCCCCGTTTGATGTAGCTCTGCTCTGTCTCTGGAAACACTTGTTGGAGAATTTCTGTGCGATCGTGGACGCCTGCGACTTGAACGAGTATCTCTACAATACGACTCTCCTTCACCAGCTTGTAAACAAGTTACCTCCAACAACTAAGCTAAACTGGGCGCTGTATAGAGTATCTTTGGCAGGAGTAAACAGGGATTTGGCTGGGTTCGATTGCCGGTGCCGGTCTAGGTAATTTTCGGATTGGAAATTGTCTCGACTTCCCTGGGCATAAAAGTATCATCGTGTTAGCCTCATGATATACGAAATGATAACCTGGCTTAGAAACCTCGCAGTTAATAACTGTGGAAGTGCTTAATGAACACTTAAGCTGCGAGGCGGCTCTGTCCCAGTATGGGGATGTAATGCCAATAGGAAGAAGAAGAAACAGGGACTATGTCCAAGGGCTTTATGACCCCTCCCCACCGCCTCGCGAGATAGGGGGCCTGCCTAGGACGTGGTGGGGTTTGGCAGTGGGTTATAAAACCTCTACAAAAAGCTGCATGGGTCCGCAAATAAGCCCTATGATCTTGGCATTCTGGACGCGTGTTAATGGACCTTGTCTTGGGTATCGTAATATTGTGAAATCGAGGGCTGGCAGTTTGACATTCTAGTCCCTTAGTAGAGGCAGGTGTCACTGACTCGAAACGATGAGTGGGCTACTGGCTAGACTCTCTACTGTCCCCTAAAGCCGTGGCGGGCCTTGTAGCACCCTGTCCAATCATGCCACCAAGTTTTGCCAGCTGAGTAGGAGTAGGCTCAGATGCCCTTTCTTGACTTGCTCTGAACTTACTCTTAACACATACGTGTCAACCAGGGCTTGCAACCCAACTGAAGATGAGCAAACCACGCATGCCTCCTTCTCTTGCTTGCTTCACAAGCAACCAGTGGTAGTAAGGAAACAAATTCGGCTAGCAACACGAAGCTTCGATGCTCTTGTCACACATAAGCTACTGAATCATACATGTTCGTTGTTTGATCGCCTACCGAGGGAAGCGATTGTAACGAACTCTTTTGTTGATGTCACTCCTGTGTTGTTTTACGGAAGAAGATGATACATACACGCTTAAAATCAATAACACAGAGATGTGTTTGCTTCACACAAAACGGACCTAATGCAGAACATCGTCTAGATGAGCGACAGTTACACAGGCACAAAAATGCCTCGTACGGTCGTGATAACGGTCGTTTTCAACATGTAAACGTTTGTACAGATTCCTTGTTTCATGAGGAACCAAATACTGTTGAAAATATTGAAATCCAAGCTTTATTAAAACAACACGAGCTATTTTTGTGGCTGTGTGACTGTCGCTCATCTAGGTGCTGTTCTGCATTAGGTCCGTTTTGTGTGAAGCAAACATATCTCTGTGTTATTGATTTTAAGCGCGTAACAAACCAAAACAATTATGAATTTTGCAGCTGTTCTCAGGCTGCAATATACGAGACAAATGTAGCGCTTCTCTCTGAATACATGTTTGTATGAAGCAGTTTGATCCACACGCGCATCAAAAAATGCGTTTATTTCTAAGGGTTAGAGCAAGATTTTTTCATGTACAGGTTATCCGACTTGTCAATATCCCCAACTCAGCCATCTTGGATTTTTGTTTGGAATTTATGCTCGTTTGTTTACGTTTTGCACTGAAAATGTATGTTTCCCCCGCGCTGGTTATTCCCATCTACTGACGAAGTCGGATAACCTGTACATAAAAAAAATCTTGGGTTAGAGACTAATTGGGTATAACATATCTAATATATCTTGGAAGCGGTCAGATTTAGAAAGTAGTCGTCTTTTACAAAGTTCTTCGGAAGGTCAAAACCATTTTGTTGAAGATTAATTTAGTTCGGAATTCATTGTTCATGAGACTTTCTGCAAGATAGGATATCTCAGAATCCATACAATTTAGCAAGCAGATGTACTCCTCAAATATTTTTGGAAGATGATGTAGGATATCTCGGAATCTATTCAATGGATGAATGAAAAAGCAAAAACTGCCGCTATGAAATGAATAGATAGCGCCACCGTGGACCAGTTCCTTCAAAACCTCTCGCATGTTAACCTACATATACAGTAGCGGCTTTGTTTTGATGCGGTGAGTGCAAAATGAGTTACCTAAAATAGTCCATTTAGAAAGGACCCGTCTTCTACAAAGTTGTTCAAAAGTTTAAAACCATTATGTTAAAGATAAGCTTAGTTCAGAATTCATCTACCCAACGGCGCTAGTGTACATGAGATCTTCGGCAAGGTAGGATATCTCGGAATCTATACAATTTAGCAAGCAGCTGTATTCCGCAAAATTGTTTGGATGATAAAAACCATTATGTTGAAGATTAGTTTAGTTCAAAATTGATCCACCGAGCGGCGCTAGTATATATGAGACCTTCGGCAAGATAGGATATCTCGGAATCTATTCAACTTAGAAAGTAGCCGTCTTCTACAAAGATGTTCGAAAAGTCAAAACAATTATTTTGGAGATTAGTTTAGTTCGAAATTCGCCCACCCAAAGGCACTAGTGTACATAAGACTTTCAGCAAAGTAGAATATCTTAGAATCCATACAATTTAGCAAGTAGCTGTATTCTACAAATTTGTTTGGATGGTAAAATTATGTTGAAGATTAGTTTATTTCAGAATTCATCCACCCAACGGCGCTAGTATCAAGAGACTTTCTGCAAGGTAGGATATTCGGAATCTATTCAATTTAGAAAGAAGCCGTCTTCTACAAAGTTGTTCAAAAGATCAAAACCATTATGTTGAAGATTAGATTAGTTCAGAATTGATCCACCGAACGGCGCTAGTGTACATGAGATCTTCGGCAAGGTAGGATATCTCGGAACCTATTCAACCTTGAAGGTAGCCGTCTTCTAAAAAGTTGTCCGGAAAGGCAAAACCATTCTTTTGAAGATTAGTTTAGTTCAGAATTCATCCACTCAATGGCGCTAGTGTACAAGAAACTTTCGGCAAGGTAGGATATCTCGGAATCTATACAATTTAGCAAGTAGCTGTATACTACATATTTATTTGGAAGGCAAAAACCATTATGTTGAAGATTAGTTTAGTTCAGAATTGATCCACCGAACGGCGCTAGAGTACATGATACCTTCGGCAACGTAGGATATCTCGGAATCTATTCAACTTAGAAGTAGCCGTCTTCTACAAAGTTGGCCGGAAGGTCAAAACCATTATGTTGAATATTAGATTAGTTCGGAATTCATCCACTCAATGGCGCTAGTGTACAAGAGACTTCGGCAAGGTAGGATATCTCAGAAGCTATTCAATTTAGAAAAAAGTTGTACAAAGTTGTTCGAAAGGTCAAAACCATCACGTGTGCGCTTCCGCCATCAAAAGGATCAATCCCGAGTTAAAGGGTTATTTCACCGTAAGGTTTTCTCTTGTTTCGGACAGCAGAACGATCGCGCGATCTGCCGAAATATTGTGTTCTGCTTTGCGCGGCCGGTAATAAAGTTAAGCAGTTCAGTGCGTGTTTTAATCGTCGCGAAGTAGTTAAGATATCGAATCCGTCTTCGGCAAAACAGGTAAGACACGCGTTGCTTTTCCGTTTATGTATCATAATGTATATGGCGTCGTTCAAAAGAAATAGTTAGTCGCTCACCAAGGCGATTTCCTATATATTTCCTTCCCAACTAACATACTATTCCTTTCCAGTGCGCTCATGGAGATGCAGAGGATTCCTCGGTCTCTTGTAACAATGAGTGTCAAACTAATTTCCCCCCTTATCCTAATTGACTGTGAGGACGTGGCCAGCATCGTTATTGGTCTTGAATTAAAGAAACTCCGAAGCATGTACAGTGAGAATAGCTTTCTAGTCCCACAACATCACAACTCTCAGAATTAAACAGATTCTGATATATCCAATTCTACTGGAAATTTCTTGCACCGTGGAGCGAATGAATTCCAGATAATGAGATTATTAAAAATATAATGTTTTTGATCTTACGAACAACTTGGTGTAATATCACAAATCTAAATTTTACAAATTCCGAGATATCTAATTCTCTAATATACGCTAGCTCCGCCAAGCAGATTAATTCCAAATTAATGAGACGTTCACCGTAATAGTTTTGATCTTTTTAACAACTTTGTAAAATATCGCAACTCTCTAAATTCGGATGAATTTAGAAAAAAATTATATGTTCATTGTAATGGTTTTGATCTTTCGAACAACTTTATGCAACATCATAACTCTCTAATTTTTTTAGATTCCAAGATATCTAATCCTGGTAGTCCCATATGCGCTAGTGTCGCCAAGGAGATGAATTCCTAATTAATTAGATGTTCTCCAAAGGGTTTGATCTTTCGAACAACATTGTAGAATATCACAATTCTTTTAATTTCACAGATTCTGAGATTGTCTCATAGACGCTAGTGCCACCATGCGGATGAAAAACGAATTATGAGATATTCTCCGGGTTTAATCTTTCGAACAACTTTGTTAGAATATCACAACTGCCTGAATTTCACAGATTCCGAGATATCTTATTCAACTGGCCAACTGGCGATGAAGCCAAGCGACAGAACAGGGTTATATATTACGGGTGAGAAGATGTGTATAGTGTGGGTATACCAATTGTTGCCATACATAAGAACAACTATTTCTTAAAAAATAAGTAAAGGCATGCGGGTGAACTTTAAATATCAAGGGAAAGTTTTTACTTCCTGATTCTTAGAACAGCTGTGAAAACCACAATGAAATTTGTTATTATCCTCAAAATTGATTAATCCATAACAGGAACGCATGCACCAGTTGTGGCACTATTCTTAATTTTGGTTCCTTATTTCGCAAATCCAATATAAATATCACATTTCGTACATTGCTTGATCTCGCAATATCGTTAAAATTTCTTCAAAATCAAATCAAACATAATATTCTCTCAACACAGAAACAATTTTCGAACAAATTAAGCAAACCGGTTTTCTTCTGGCCAAGGTGAATAAAATTGCTCTTGCCAATCTTCAATGAAAACGCGATGTTTACATCAACCTTTCGTTGCTTCGGAACTTTGTTATTTTTGCATTGTTAGTACGATGAAACTGTCCAGTCGAGACATAAAGTTTTCTCGACTGGAAAGTTTCATCGTGCTAACAATGCAAAAAACCAAACCGGGAATCGAACCCAGCCTTCTTTATCATGGTCTTGCATCAGAAGATAGTATAGCGATAGCTTCTATATCATTTGAAAGCAACTGCTCCTGGGTTCGCCGTGGTTGTGTCCAGTTGATAAGAGCATATCGTCATGCATGCACTGGGGCGATTTGACCAGTAAAACAAATATTCGAAAAACGTACAATTGAATTTGAAGCTGAAGATTATATCATAATAATTACTGAGGAAAGTTATTTTGTTGCCCAACTGAGTGTTCCAGTGCAAGTTTTGCGGACACGAAAAAACAGCTCGACTTGACAAGTTGAGTCGAGTATTAGATACTGAAGGCGATCTTACTTTTGAGGTCGAAATAGGGGAAATGTTCCGATCTCAATCTCACTGTACATATATCCATCTCATCGCTAAACAAAGAAATACGGCACCAAATTCGTCGCATCCTTTTGTCAACATGCGTGCTCACTGCTGAAAAAAATCACAAAAATAATAAACAAACCTAATTCCTTTCCATTGCTTTGTTTGTGGTGGGATGGAAATAGGAGCTATGAGATGAAGTGGCGAACCGTTCCCCTATGTGTCTGTAAAGTTACAATCGAATGGTGGAATTAATAAGATAGTACTAACTCGTCTTGTCTTATGACAAAGACATTCCACAAAAATGCTCTTAATAATGTTCTAATAAATGCGTTTAAAATCCTCACCATTTCACACGCAAAAAGTTCAAGATTTGATGTAACTTTCAATGTTGGGTTGCTCAACATGTTGTCAAGTCGAGCTGTTTTTTCGTGCATAGGAGTCAGCGCCTGGCTGCGTGCAGTAGTAAGTGGGAACTCATGGACTGCTTTCGATTAATTTGAATTTACATATTTCAAAAGAAAAATCAACACTATCTTTGCATAGCTGTCATTTACATGAACCTATTAGAACATATGCATTGATAATCCAACAGAGGCCCAACTAAAAAGTGATTCTAATTGAAGAACTGACCTTGTCAAAATTCACAGACGATTGGAAAAAAAAGTCCAATTTGTATTGAGATTAACGACTATCATCCCTGTTTGACAAGAACTAGACATAGCAAGTTTCAAACCCCTGTTGCACAAGCATTTTCAGATTTTTAACAACGTACCCATTGCTGTTCGAGCTGGTGGTCCTCCGCCGGCCGCCGGTCGGTATGTGATTCAGCAGGGTGCTCGTACTGGTCAGCCCGTGGTGCGTCTGGCCGGCAGCCGCCTGAACTAGATGGTTGATTTGCTGCTGTTGTACGATAACGAGATCATGCGGCAACGGCGATGAGTTGGACCCATGTGACGTCGCTATTACGCTACCGTTGACAGGCAACGGCGAGGACCCGCTCAGATTAAGCGAGCTGGAACTGTTGGCGCTGTGGCTGGTGATGTAACCGCTGGTGGAGCCACCGCTCAGGTTCAGCGAGGACTGCGAATCGTCCACCGGCGAGATGGTAAGCGTCGACGACGACGACGAACACCCGGACGAGGGGGGCGTACTGGACAACCGGTGCCCGATGATCCCGGTGCTACTGCTACTGCTGCTGCTGTTGCTGTTGCTTTTGGTCGAGAGATCAATCGTGAGGGAAGAGACGGCATGGTGCTTCTGAAGGGTGCTGCTGCTAGCATTGGTCGATATCACAACTAGCGGTGGGGCTGTGGAATGTCCGTTAACAAGGGGTTCGTCTGGAATGATCCGGGAAGAGATAGAGAAAAATGCACGTTAGTTTTGCTGATTGTGGGGATTGGTTGTATAAGCATCGGGATTGTGAAATTGTATTCGCCTACACAAGCCGCGGTACAGTGGCAGGATTATGAATAAAAGCCAAAAAAAACTTCAATATGCTCTAAAAACGCAGAAGCGATTTATAGTTATAAATGCACAATCTACCATGCGTTTCCATCGAACTTATTTGATGTGGTGATGCAAATCGGTACAGGGACGGATGCATCGCAACGCAATGTAATAGGATATCGCGAGTATTTTGCAAAAATCGAGTGACCACATGTTTGTTGCTTGCAATCGGAAGCGTCATCGTCGCAGAGAGAAGTGATTAAACCCCAGTTCCATTTTCACGAAAGCTATTTGCTAGGTATTTGAGATGTACCGTCAACTGGGGGGAAGATGATCATTTTTAAGACAAAACATGCAATAACAATGTGTGTTAACATTTTAAATCGAAACAAATATTTTCAAAACATGTACTGCTATACGTTGCAATAATCAACAACTTTAGTTTTCTGAAATGCATTCGCATTTATTAAAATAAATTAAATTATCACACATTTTTTGAATAATCTGGTTTGGGGCGAAGTTGATCAAGACAGCTCTACTAAAATCGTTATGACCTAGTAGTCAAAATACACTAGGTTATTTGAATAAATGTTGAATTTACTACGTAAAGAAGTCTACGAAGTCAATATTTGAAACGAAAAAAGCGTCATTTATGACTATCTCTCTCTTTCTTCCACAAAATACATTTTCATGATTATAATCGAAAAACTCGGATTTCTACCTAGCGGTAACATTACTTGAAAGGAGTATATTGTTGACTAGCGTTTCACAAAAAAATTTGGCACTTTTGACTGACACATCAAATGATCATCTTCACCTCAATGATCATCTTCCCCCCAGTTGACGGTAGTTGAGTTGCAACCCAACGCGAGCGGGATCTATCACACAACACAATCGTTTGTTTCGTACAGTGTGGTGTCGATGTTGCTTTTTATGTCGTATAGGAATAGATTTAATATGCAGCTGGTTATTGTGTTTTGTAATCTGAGATTGAATAACAGAAAATATTCCATCCTTCTGTGATCTAAGATTGTTGCGTGTTTACACAACTCGTGTAGCCCCGGTCAGTGAGAAAGATTATTATCGAAACAACGTGGTGGCTTCGCTCACCAGATGTTACTCAAATGTTGGAAAATTTGATGATATTTATGTTTCGTATAATTGCATTGCATATTTGAAATTTGATGTTCATATTTATCAATACACATATCATTCGCTGAAATATCATTGCAAAGACGTCAAGGATCAATCGAGGTGTAATTTTATATTTGACACTCGTCGTTTCCGGATTGGAAGTTTTGCTCTTGATTTAAAGATAATCACGGCAGAATCCAAAAATTACTGCACAATAATGGCTGCCCCAACTTCTCACATCCCAAAATTGTAGTTGATCAATAGATCTACATCTTGCACTTTGAGATTTGTGCCGCTTAATGCGTAAGGTACGTTTGAAATGGGATTCCAACTAATTGCCTTCAATATTATTTAGTTAGGTATTCTGAACAAATAAATAGTCTAATATTTATTGTATTGATGCTAGGCATCTGGCATATGAAATAGTATTTCAGATTTTAGATGTCAAGTTAATACTAATCACAAATTCATTTTATTACAGAGCTTTCTTATCTCTCGCGATGAATCAACTGTTCGGTTCGGTGGTCAGTATTGTAAACCCACAGATACAGCTTCCGATCTAATTCCCGTCCCCGTTAGCTAATCAAAGCATACTCTGGCCCCATGTTTACATAATGCCCATCAAAACTGTCTCTGTTTGTAACACATTCCCCTCCACTTATATGTGCCCCGATCTCCCGACCCCCACCGAAGCCGGTTTCAACAGGAACAAGTGGCGTGGTAAAATAGCCTCCCGCTTCATGTACATACACAGCCGTCGCCGTTTCCGTTGTCGTCGTCGTTGTTGTTTTTATTATTTTATTATATGATACGGTGTCGTGCGCCCAACGGAGGAAACGGTAGAAGGGCAACCGCAATCGCATTTGAGCCGGCCGCGTGCTCGGCAAAAACGTGTACTGCGACGCTCGATTCATCGGTACTTTGCATCCCATTTGGCTGCACAACCCACACCCCACCACGCGGTCGGTGGTACTGAACCCTTGCCGTGCTATGTAAAAGTGCGCGGTTAGTTACAATCAGATTATACTACCAGGGTAAGGGATAATGAGAGAGCTTTTTCGTGCAACTGCTTGGAAGAGCGTTCAGCCCCAGAATGAGCGAGAGTGCGAAAAGCTTGAGTAAGGCGGTGGGTGGCAACGTGCCGCTAGCAGCAGCAGTTTGTTCACATCTTCGCTCCGCTACCCGTTGGGATGGCCTTGGAGAGAATAGTCGAAGTAAGATACAAAGTAAATAGTAGCCACATGGAGCTTGTTTATTTACTTTTCTTTGCCGCACACGGTGGGGTTTGGGGTTTTATCCAAAAGGACAACACTCATGAGCGAGTCACGTGGAGTGGTTTCAACTGTTGATAGAGCAAAACGTAGACCGGGCGGCAGTAAGGCACCTTGCGCGAAGATTCCGGAGCGGTACCGGTGGGTGGATGTTTGCACTTCACTAACTTTGTCTTCGCATATCACGTCTGCCTAGTTGGTTAGGTATGTTTGACAACAGTTGCGCGCTGCCTTATACGGAGAAGTTCTTCGTGTTGCAGTGACGGGAGGGTCGATGTCTGCAGTGTAGGCGTTTAGTCTAATTGAGTGGATGACGCAGGAATGATTTCTTTCGAAATGGGATTAAAATATGATACCGAGGATATTGAGCATATTGCGACTTGACGAAGAAGTGAAAACGTCTTGAAAAGATCATTTCATATTGTAGTTGGATTAGATTACCTGTTTCTTGCATACGATGTATGTAATATGAAAAGTTTCTATATGATTACGAATTCGTATGGTGAACGCACTTTAGTTCTAGAATGATTTCATTTGTCCGATGAGCAGTTTTATAATATTATTCTTTGAGAATGATTTTGGTAACCATTATGTGTCCTGAAGACTAATATTTAACAATAATAGTTGAATCAAAAATGAGGGTTTAGGCGATCTTACAGTTGATACCAAGTTATTGGATATTGGAATATGCCAAAGTTCATTGTTAGGTAACGGTAGATTTATGCAGGCATAAGTCATAGCATAATCACTCTTTGTGAAGTAACATGTAGGGGAGCTCGGGGCTGGTTGGTCGAGTTTTGCTTTCGGAATGTCTGTACTAATTCTGGCTCGACTTTTCAAAAAACGGTTTTCACTGTCATAAATATACAAGTCTTGAGCACATTTGTGACATATTTTCATCGATGAACACAAATTGGAAAAAAAGTTATAACAAAACAAATGCGGCGGAAATATTTGGCAAACCAACCCCAGTGGTGGGGTAGGTTGGCCGAGTTTGTTAAAATAAGTGAAACACATCAAATCAATTAGTGGGCATTGTTTAAAGGTGGGGAAAATGTAGTGTTTATAGTTTTGTAATATTTGGGCAAGTAAAAAAATCTTAACTCTTTACTTTTTAGTCTTTTTAAAACATTTTTAGCAGGATTTGCAGGAATCGCTCTCGATAGATAACGAACAAGGTTTAGGGTCATTTGGCCGTATGACGAAAGAAAGAAGAAGAGATAAGGAAGAAGGAAAAATGAAGGAAGAAGAAGAAGAAGGGATAAGAAAGAAGGAAGAAGGAAGATGGAAGAAGGAAGAATGAAGAAGGAAGAAAAAAGGAAGAAGGAAGAAGAAAGAAGGACGAAGGAAGCAGGTAGAAGTAAGGAAGAAGAAGGAAGAAGGAAGAAGAAAAAGGGAGAAAAAATAAGGAAGAAAGAAGAAGGAAGAAGAAAGAAAAAAGAAGGACGAAGGAAGAGGGAAGAGGGAAGAAGAAGAAGGAAGATGAAAGAAAGAAGATGAATGAAGGAAGAAGGAAGGAGGAAGATGGAAGAAGGAAGAAGCAAGAAGGAAGAAGGAAGAAGGAGGAAGGAAAAAATAAAAAAGGAAGAAGGAAGAAGAAAGAAGGAAAAAAGAAGGAAGAAAGAAAAAGGAAGAAAAACGAAGGAAGAAGGAAGAGGGAAGAAGGAAGAAGAAAGAAGGAAGAAGAAAGAAGTAAGAGGTAAGAAGAATGAAGGAAGAAAGAAGAAGGAAGAAGAGAGTAAGTAAGAAGGAAGAAGGAAGGAGGAGAAAGGAAGAAAGAAGAAAGAAGAAAACAGGAATAGGGAGGAAGGAAGAAGGAAGAAAGAAGAAGGAAGTAGGATGAAGGACCACTCGTAAACTGAGGTCAATTTTTTTACTATTCGGCCAAACGGCATTCGGCCAAACGACCCGTTCGGCCAAACGGTATTCGGCCAAACGGCATTCGGCCAAATGGCGTTCGGCCAAACGACATTGTGCGCTGTATCCAAATTGAATTTTTGTCAGGAATTAGTTAAATTTAGAAAATCAAAACACTAATGAGGGAAACCAATTTTCATGTAAGCATTTGGTCAATTATACAAAATTGTATAAAATCAAAACTCCAGCTATGCTTGCTAGCTGATGATATTATGTTTGATTTCATGTTTTGAATTCGTCTTCGTATGATTGGGCGCCGTTTGTTTTACTACAGATGACCAATGAAACAATCGCATCGGCAGCTTATGGTTTGCATTTTTAATTTTAATTTTTGATACTGAAATTCGGCTGGTTGATTGATTTGTGAAATCCTGAACATAACTTTTGACAAAGTCAATTTTCCCAGGAAAAGATTTCATCGATTTTTTTCCTATTCTCTATTTCTCCGGAAAATTGATCCTAATGTCCCCGAAAATGTTTCTAAATTTCCCGGGATTTTCTTCTGAACTACAACAGAAAATTCTTTTGAATATCCCCGTGGTTTTATTTCACACGAAAAATCCTCTGAGTTTCCTCGGAAAATGCTTCTGAGTCCACGGGAAATTCTTTCGATGGATTCTTTACGAGGAAAGGTTCCCCCAAACCTAAGTGACGCCAAGCTGTGTGATTCCTATTCCACACTGATTTATACAAATTGGGAGAGAAAAGTGTATTAACCTTCTGTCTGTGCTAAAAAAAACTTACGTCGTCTGTGCTCTAGGGTCATATTGACTCCAAAATGAAATTGCTATAACTTTTTTATTGTTTGATAAATCTCGGATTTTTTGGGCAGTTTCGAAAGCCTTGTCCTGGTGTGGCAACCATCTAAGACCTTTTCGCCCTGTTGATTTATTGATGCAAAATGATGTTTTGATCATTGGAAAGGAACGCCGTCATTTGGTGCACTTTGTAGGATGCTGGGTCATTAGGCCGAAGGCCGTTAGGCCGAAGGTCATTAGGCCGAAGGCCATTAGGAAGAAATGAGAAGAAACAACAAGGAAGAAATGAGAACAAGGAACAAGGAAGAAATGAGAAGAAAGAAGGAACAAGGAACAAGGAAGAAAGAAGAAAGAAAAAAGAAGAAGGAAGAATGAAGAAGGAAGAAGGAAGAAAGAGGCAGGAAAAAAGTAGACAGGAAGAAGGAAGAAGGGAAAAGAAAAAAGAAAGAAGGAAGTAGGAAGCAGAAAAAAAGAAGAAGGAAGAAAGAAAAGGAAGCAGAAAGAAGAAAAAAAAGGGAAGAAGGAAGAAGAAAGAAGGAAGTAGGAAGAAGGAAAACATGAAGAGGGAAGAAGGAAGAAGGAAAAAGGAAGAAGGAAGAAGAAAAAAAGGAAAAGGGAAGAAGGAAGAAGGAAGAAGGGAGGAGGATGGAGGAAGAAGAAACAAAAAAGGAAGAAGTAAGAAATAAAGAAGGAAGAAGGAAGAATGAAGAAGTAAAAATAAAGAAGGATGAAGGAAGAAGGAAGAAATAAGAAGGATGAAGGAAAGGTAAGACGGAAGAAGGAAGTAGGAAAAATAAAGAAAGAGGAAGGAAGAAGTATGAAGAAAGAAAAAGTAAGAAGGATGAAAGAAGACAGAAGAAGAAAAAAGAGAAAGAGAATGAAGTGAGAAAAAAGAATAAAGGAGGAAGAAGGAAAAATTAAAAAAAGTAATAAGAAGGAAGAAAAAAAGTTGGGCGAAGAAGGAAGAAGAAATAAGTAAGATGAAAGAAGGAGGAAAGAAGAAGGAAAAACCTCATTTCTTTTTCTCATTCGGCCTAATGACCATTCGGCCTAATGGCCTTCGGCCTAATGACCTTCGGCCTAATGGCCTTTGTAGTTAGTGCAGAAACAGTTAGCGAAGAAAAAATCAAATATACCGGCGGATATCGAATGAAGTTTATCAGATTTCTTGAGAAATGATGTCAATGAGTATCGCTGCGAATTTGCATCCACTTTCTTGCTCGAAAATTGCTAATATTATTGCTGTTAATTAAACGAAAAGTAATTTTATACTAACGCTACCGGAAAACTGTAATTCTAGACGTCCATGCAACTTCCTCTGCTTTCACGCCATTTCTCAACGAATCTAATAAATTTCATCTTCGTTGACATTTTTTCCAATTAGGGAAGATACAGGCACGGAAAATCTCCGCCTACATGCATCTGAAATATGACTTACCTCCGCAAAGCCAAATTATGTTTAGGTTATGTGTCATTCATTCTTACGTGAATGCCAAGTCACTCTTACGTGAAAAGTATGGTGGATGAGAACTATATTAGTTTTCAGGTAAATCTGACATGAAGTTTGTTTTGATTTTTTAGAGTGTATAAAAATTTCCCGCATCTTCCATTAAATTACATAGAAAAAAACTATTTTTTGATTGGGCCTACGTGTTATTTTCAAAATATGTGTAGGTCCACCCTAAAAACGGCCAAGCCACTCGTTTTTTCTGTCAGGAATAAGCCTTCTCCAACTTCGGGGCCGAAAACGGGATTTTTTTTTCGAATCGTCGTCGGCCCGAACTCGGAGAGAAAAAATCTCTCTCACGAAAATCCTTATTCCATGTTTACGTTTGAAAAATGCCATAAACAAAGGGTCTATGAATGACAAGCAAACACAGTGACTTATCAAGAAGGTCTATTCTGGAGAAAAAATGAAAATAGACTTAAATTTTTCATTCATCGATTTCTTCACTTTTTTGGTTATTTTCGATGCAATTAAAGTTATGGATGAATAAACAGTGTTGATTATGTGCTTATAGAAGTTTTTGCTGCTCGAAATATCATAAACCTGCGAAAAGGGAATTGAAATTGTGATGCTGATTTTTTTTTTGGAACAGCATTTTCTCAATGTTTACGTTATGGATGTAGGCCCTTTTCACATGTTAGGTGAGAAATGCTGAATAATTTGTGATATTAATTTAACGCCACCGTATGGGCTACGGATCCGGCGACTGACGAGGGTTTGGTGTAGGGGCTGGGAATCGAACTCATGACCATTCTCTTACAAGGCGAACGTGTAGTCGAATCTATGACAAAAGGTCGAAGGGTCAAAAGGTCGAAAGGACAAAAGGTTGAAAAGACAAAACGTCGAAAGGGACAGAAGGTCGAAAGGGACAAAAGGTCGAAAGTGACAAAAGGTCGAAAGGGACAAAAGGTCTAAAAGGCAAAAGTTCGAAAAGTACAAAAGGTCGAAAGGAACAAAAGATCGATCAAGAACAAGTTGATAACAAGTTGAGTGTATTCCAAAGGAATTTGCGATGCATTTCAACTTCAAGCGGAAGTAATATACTTATCTTATCAATCAAAGTTGAAGAATGAGCAATTTTCAAAGAAGGAGTAATTACTATAAATATGAAGCAATATTATAAATATCTAGATGGTTTTGTTAGAGATAAAAAGATTATTGATTTAAGAAATAAATTAAAATTGTATTGTGATTGATTCTCTCTGTCTTAGTTTCTTGTCTATTTCGACCTTTTGTCCCTTTCGAACTTTTGTTCTTTTCGACCTTTTGTCTCTTTCGACCTTTTGTCACGTTCGACGTTTTGTCCTTTCGACCTTTTGTTCTTTTCGATCATTTGTCCCTTCGACCTTTTGTCCTTTGGGGCTGCACATAAACCACGTAGACTTTTGAGAGGGGAGAGGGGTTTCGAAAAAGTCTACGATAGTCTACGAAGGGGGACGGAGGGGTATACCAAAAGTCTACGTAGTCTTTTTTATGTTATTTATTTTTTTACTTTTTTGAAAACAATTCATACAGCAGCTCGTGCGAAGTTCACTAGTTTGATTTTTTTTAAGTTTCGGTATCATGGATTTCGTCGGGAAATTCTTCTGTGTTGAGCAGGAAAATTCTCCAAAGTATTCTATAAAAACCTTCGAAAAAATTTCACTTGGATTTTGCAGATTCTACTAGAATTTCTTTTGATTTTCGGCAGGAACTTCTTTGGAAACTATTGAAATTATGTAGTACTTCAATGGATTTTTTAAAATTTAATTGCAAAAGGAAATTTCCCCCGAAATTTCCGCGAGAAACGCTTCGAATATCCACTGGAGATTTTCTGGGAAGTCTCCGGGAAAATTTTCCTAATTTCGGAAATTCTTCGGAATTTTCGCGAGGATTTCTTTGGACATGAAATTCTTCGAAATGCACATGGAATTTTTTTTGAAAATTTTTTTTGGAACTTTTAAGGTTATCAATTGGGAAATTTTACGCAATTTCCACGCAAAACTTATTGGATTGTATACTTGACATTCTCGGAGTTTCAACTCGAAATTTTTCGAAATTCTGACAAATTTTCGGTTTTTACGAATTTCAACCGGTGTTGGGAATCATAGGTCAGATGCGTGACAGAATTTAAGCAGTGGCGCGCCGATGCAAAAATGTCGGCGGTTGTGACGCACACCTCTAGGAGCAATAGAATTAATCTATCTATCTATCTATCTATCTATATATATATAAAACTCAATGTTTGTATGTATGTTGGTATGTATTTTCCAGCATAACTTCTGAACCCATTGACCGATTTCAACCAAATTTGGAACACACATTCTTTATTTTAAGTAGACGACGATAGGAGGGTTAGGCATGCTCTTTGGAAAAGGGGGTTGGTGTGGGGGGAGGGGTATTGCTTAGTTATCGATCAACTCAGTGTAACTTCTGAACCCCTTGGCCGATTTCAACCAAATTTGGAACGCAAATACGTTATCTTAAGGAGACGACTATATGAAGATAAGGGATGCTCTTTGGTAAAGAGGAAGAGCGTGGGGGGAGGGGTATTGCTTAGTTATCTATCAACTCAGTGTAAGTCTTGAATCCCTTGCCCGATTTCAACCACATTTGGAGCAAACATTATTTATCTTAAGGAGACGACGATAGAGGTGTTAGGGATAATCTTCGGAAAAGGGGGAGGGGTATGGCTCAGTTATCAATCAACTCAGTGTAACTTCTGAACCCCTTGGCCGATTTCAACCAAATTTGGAACACAAATTCGTTATCTTAAGGAGACGACTATATGGGGGTTAGGGATGCTCTTTGGAGAAGGGGGAGGCGTATTGCTTAGTTATCGATCAATTCAGTGTAAGTCTTGAACCGTATGACCGATTTGAACCAAATTTGTATCAAATGTTTTCTGTCCTAAGAAAGCGGTTTTAGTGGATGTGGGTAGATCATTTTAAAAGAGGGAGGGTGTGAGAGAGGGGTATTGTTTAGTTATCGTCTAATTCAGCATAGCATCTGAACCCATATTTTTTGTCTAAAGAAGACTATATCAGACCGGGTAGGAGTGTCATAGCTGAATGAGAGAGAAGATATATTTATTAAACTAACAGTTTAGCATACCTTTTTATTGCATGGGTCAATTTAAACCAAATTTGTAAGCACGTAATCTCTACCCAAAGGAAGCTATTAAAGAGAGGCTAGGAGGAATGCAGGAGGTTATTGGGGTTTGGTATTGTTTAGAAAACGAATTTATTTTTAAATCCCTCTTATTTAGTTCATCCGATGTTCTTTGACATTGTACAATGCTCCGAAAACAAATTGCCCGAACTCCTTAAAATTGGAAAATCCTCGACAGTAACATTTCCCCAAAAATGACTTTAACGAAAATGATATTTCCCGAAAATAATACTTCCCGATATACATATCCCAGAATATGAGATTTCGCTGAAAATGACACATCCCTGAATGTAGCAGGTCATTAATATAACACTATTCGGCCAAAGGTCATTTTACATGAAGGGCATTTGGGATAATTATGATCATCATCAGAAAAATCATGCATAGAAAGCAAGCATTTGCTGGGTATAAAACAATGATTATTGTTACCCTTCATCGGAGTAATGGTTTGCCCAGTGAAAAGTAATGATTAATGTGTTTTCTTCTGGATAGTAGATGTGATTGCTTCTTCAAAAGTAGGAATTTGCCCGGGATAAGGCACTGGAGGGTGTGATCCCTTTTTTAAAAATATGCGTTCGCCCGGAATAAGGCATCGGTGGATGTTTTTCCTTCTTTAGAAATAGACGTTTGCCCGGAATAAGGCTATTCAAACTCACGATCCCTTCTTCAAAATCAGTCAATCAGCCTTCTTTTAATCAAATGATGAAGTATCAATAAGTAAACACAATTACCCTGTTGACCAATTGGTTTTATCATTTTCCGATTGTTAAAAAAAATCTGCGAACCAAACAGGCAATTCCGAGCAAGGCCGGGTACATAAAGCTAGTTAGAAATAAAACTAATTGGCCTAGAGATTTGATTTCAGGAGCTATGGATAGAGGATTAAATTTGATTTTTAAATCTTCCAATCACATTTGTAAAATTTGGAAAAGTCTGCGTAGTTTTCAAGGGGGTGGGGGAGGGGTTTCGGAAAAGTCTACGAAAGTCTACTAGGGGGGAGGGAGGGGTTTGGAAATGTGAAATTTTGGTCTACGCGATTTGTGGACAGCCCCTTTCGACATTTTGTCTTTCGGTCTGAATGGTCCTGCTCCCTATATGTATACTTTTAAAGAATTAGCCTCATTTTGCTTCCCTGTTCAGTGGTAAATTTATTATTCAAGATCGTACTCAACTAACTAAAACTTGATTCCAATGTTAACTACCAGAGCTTTGTACCATTTACTTGGAATATATCACATTTGGCCCAATGTCACCCCCATGTAATTCTATATTCGCTTCTTTTTCTCTGAAAAACAATACTACTACTATCAGAGTAAATATATCAAATACAAGCAGAACATGGGACAATTATGCGCAGAATATAAATACATAAAACCCCAAACGTGTACTGAAATGCAACTGCAAGGCGTAAAGCAGTACAAAGGCGCCCAATAAATGGTGTCCACTGAAAGGTCATTAAAAGCACACCGTACAAAGAAAACTGCTAACCGAGTCCCCAGCGATGGGGTGGGGGAAAATCTGCCAACATGTGTCCACTCGAGCACATGGCAAGCCCTAATGGAATTGAGTGTAAGTATGCAAATCCCCAACTCCCCGTTGCGTTTGCACGCAATCATGGAGAAACCATAGCAAGAACAAACGTAACTGGAAAACACGGCAGGCTTTCATCGAGGGGGACGGTGGCAGGCGAAGTTGCCTGCCAGTTTGCGGCATGCATTTCTGAACTGTCACGAACAGGATCAACGCCGCTGTCTTTCGCTCCTCATGCAAGACCAAGTGTGGGGTTGCGGAATATTGATGAATCCTATAGATTAAAATAAGTACCTATTGCCTCATACGTTCGCGGTGTCCTCGAAGAGAGAAAAATGCAAGGATGGGGACGCACGGTACGTTGTGATCGTATGTTTATTTATGAGGAACTTCGCCACATTGGCGATTGACTCAATAATCTGCTGGCATAGCAATTTGAGTGCACGGTGATTTGTGATTTTATGTGATGCAACACCGGCAAACGGATACACCTTTCATTGAGTTGCAATTGGAACAAGATGGAAACCCGATGTTCCCTTTGTTTGCCATCGCCTCGACTAAAAATAACCATCAGAACATATATCTTGTTGGGCTCCTTGCGTCATCAGCGGTAAGTATTCTATTACAAACGCAGCTGAAGCATGCGATGTTGACGTTTCTACGAGCAATTACCGACACAAATCCATAATCAAATTATCAGTGGCAAGGTGTAGACGAATGCCGACGGACGCTTCCCATGTGCTGTCCGCAGTGAAGTAAAGCGGACACCACACCGGAGGCCATACGAGCACATGCTCACACTAGGACCGCAACGTCGTTTGATGTGTCGCCTGTTGAAAGGGATTTATGATGAAGGTTGTGGTTTATATTTATTCTAAAGTGTTTTTGTGTTTTTTGTTGTTGTTTGATGCAACATGATAACACTACAAATGAATTCAATAAAGATAACGTATTTTTCTCCTTAAAAAACTGTAACTATAAACTATGAAGATAGTAAAAAACAATAAAATAAATAGATAATTTCTAGGATAACAAGACAAGTAATTCTTTTTTAAACGAACTTGACTGTGTTATCAAATTAACACAAGTCATTGCGCAATACTGTTTTAACAAAAGTATTTGCGTAAATCGCATCCGTTTTTTGTCGGAACAAAACAGTGCGACATTTCATTTCTGACGCTAAAACATCGTCAGCATTTGGTTTCATAGTTGGAAGTTGGACTGCGGTTGGAATAGAAGTTACTCTAAAGAGAAAATTCCTTTCACCAAAAGGTCAAGCTATTTCCCTTCTTATACGAAGAGCTGACCACCCACGCGGTATATTCGTGCGCAGTTCCAATCCCCGTACCTAATTCCCCACTTGTTGGTCTTCCTCTACCATTCCCACCACCATCGCCTGACAGTGTTTTAATGACGTCTCACTGACTACCTGTTTCAACAATTTCCTTTTTTTTGCTTCAAAAGTATAATCAGGATAAGAGGAGCGTGGGCGGCTGTGAAGGTGCGTACCATGATGGGAGGAAGGTGTTACTGGTAGGATTTTCCTCACCTCGCCAGCAGCCGCGGAAGCCATTCTATTCCGAGGCACACGACAATACGTGAAAGCCAGCGCACAGAGATCGGTTCCAGTCGAGGAAAACATTCAGAGAAGGAAGCCCCACAAAATGCGCTTTCGTAAGTGGTTATTGCGTAATTTGTTTGTTGCCCTGGCTATAAAAGCCACACGTGGCTCGCTCTTCATTCTAGTTACAGATTGCCAAAAGAATGAACTGGAATGTATAAGTTTAGCTTGTAAACAGTTATCCTTCCGCTATTGTTTGTTTTTCGTTTATGATGGAATAAGTAGATCTAAAATAGGGGTTCTGCCACGAGAAAGACATAATTTATCTGCCACTTCAAAGTATAAATTATATGAATGAATATTAGCAGACAGTGATGTTATAGCCGATTAAATAGTTTATAATTTAGTAAAAATACCTTAAATTGATGTCTGACACAGATTTTTTTTGTTTATCGTCATTCTTAGGAAAAAAAACCATGCAAGGCTCACTCTTGTCGGTTGCTGTATTTATCTTCACTTGCTCGTATTGAATGACTGAAAATATTATAGATTGGATCCTTTCCAATGCAATTTTTTTGTAATATTGGAAACAAAAATTTTAATGCCGATTTTTTCTAAGCAAACATTTGTTACTGAAAGAAGTCACTTGAATCAAAGATTAATTTTTAACGTACGACTTCAGAAAGCAACTTGCAGGGCTATAATAACCACGCGCAATACGAGGTCTGATGCGGATTAAGTTATATGTAGATATGAGTAGTGTCCTCCAAATTGCGAACGGTTCTGGAACTATTCCAGATTCCCTTTTCTGAAACATTACTTAAGGTGGTACTGTTCAGAATCCAAATAAATTTAGCTTCGCATTTTCAGGGGCACCAATCTTAACAAAGAATCAACGAATAACTGCCATCTTTTTTTTTTATTTATTTAAGCTTTGCTGCGTCGCAGGAAGCGTAGAATAAAAAGATGACACCTGCTCGTTGCTTTAATATTGAAAGTGGTGCCCTTGAAAACGCAAGATGATAATAATAATGATACAATAAACCTTGTTATATAAATAAAGCAAGTTATGTTTTTTTCTGCTCACAGTAAGCGTTTTCAATTACTATCGAATGAATGAGTTGATAGGGCAGTAGGCTGACATGTCATTCAAAATTTTAAATAATCATTTGTCAAAATCTGGCCGGATCTAGCTTAGTGCCACCAAATGTTGTCCAGGAGCAGTGTTGTAAAATGTCATTTGCATTTGTTTGTATAATTTTCCCAGAACTTTTTCCAGAAGGTAGATATCAATTCATGATGTATGACGAACTTATAGCGCTTAAATGTGCCCACAACTTTGTCTAACAAGACATTGCTGTAAATATGTAATCTGGGGCGTGGGAGGCAAAATGTCATTCAAATGACATTATGTCAAATGACACGTGACATTTTGGAGAGCTTTCACTCTCCAGCCTCAGATGTTATATTTAGAGCAATGTACCCTTGGACAAAAATATAGCCCTACTCAAGCGTTATGAGTACATCTAAAATTATGGAATAAATTTGGCTTCTGAAGAAAGTTATGAACAAATTAGTCAAATGACATGCAGATGACATTTTACAAGCCTGTCCAGGAGTGGTTCGAAGCTAATTAAGTAATTTTCGTACCAAGGAGATGACCCCCCCTTAAGCACCGGAACTAAAGCCCACCGAAACATACACAGCAAAAAATAATGAAAAGTAATCAGCGCGTAAATAATAAAGACGTGTAAAATTACACTATTCTGGGCGTACATGGATCTTTTCCATCAAGTTCGCCCTAAATGTATGCAATTCACAAAGCATTACGACACTTATTTGCATAAAAAGTGACATAATGCAATACAAATTGCATATATTCAGGTAATAATATCGTTTAAATCTACACTCTTTTTGGCATTCCCTTTATGTGCATTACTTTAGTGTAAATTTCAACAACTTTTTCTATCTGTGTACTGCGCCATTATTAAGCAAGCACAACGAAAGCATCCCAAGGAGGTTTAATCTGTTTGCCCCTGCCGGGATGTAGAGCAGCGCTTGTTCATAGATTTCACTCTTTCGTCAAGTGTGGCCGATCTACCTCCTGTTACTTTCCCGGATGTCAATTGATATCAATTTTTGATGGCAACGGCAACGGCGAGATTCAATTGTGAGGCCACCAGGCCCGAGTTATAAAACGTAAAAATCGGCTGATAAATACTTCTGAATGGTCTCTGCTGATTCACATTTTACGCAATGTTCGCAAGCTCTGAGGGACCAATGATTTATCTTTTCGTTAAAACATCATGCGAAAAGAGCATGATTCGTTTTTGGATGAAAACGAAAATGTCATTACCTGCAGTAGTTTGGGTTGAAATTGTTTTCTATTGAGTAGGGAAAGTGAGTATGAAGTATGAAGTGAAAAAATATATGTTTAAATTGAGTAGTGAGAAGTGGGAAGTGAGTACTGAGAAGTGAAAAGTGAGAAGGACTAAGGAAGAAGAAAGGAAGAACAAAAGAAGAATGAAGTTATAAGGATTAATTTGTCATTCATTTCACATTCCTCACTCATTCTCTTCTCCCGATTATTCACACCTCACTTCTTATTCTTCATTTCCCATTTTTCATTTATTAATTTTCAATTCTCATTGCTTAATTCTCTCTTTTTACTTCGCATTTTTTATTTCTTATTTTTCTCATTTTCTTATTTCTCCTTTTTGTTTCTAATTTTTCACTTATCATTTATTTCTCATTTCTTGATTCTCATTTCTCACTTCTAACTACTCACATCTCTCCTCATACTTTTCATTTCTCACTCCTAGCTTATTATTTCTTACCTTTCAATAGTCGCAATCTGAGGATTTTTTCAACCATTGTAAACGCTCGTTTTTTTTCTGCTAACTGATTAAAATTGTATTGTATTGTATCTTTTTTTCTCACGGAAATTTTACTTTTTTTTTACTTTTTCGTTTTTGAGTTCATTATGGAATGTGTCAAGAAAAGTTTATTAGGGAAGTCAAAACAGCACAAATACAAAGCAATTGAAGGCTTAGAGCTGAAAGTTTATATAGGGTACATTGTGTCGGGCACAAGTTTGTGAAATATAGACTTCCAAAACATTTGGAATGAATCTTCTACAGACTTCCAAAATTTGGACTTGTTAAAAATCTGGTCATCATTGTATCTTGTACATATTTGTTTATGGATGACAATGACATTGCAAAATCATTTTAAAAAAAATCAAGTATAAGTAAATTTTTGTAGCGTATTCTGCATACAAAAAGTTGTATTTTCCTCATAACTTCAGAGACCATAATTTGATCAGGCTCATTTTCGACAGTATACAATGAAAAATGATTCCCCATCCCCATCCATTGTAACTTTTTGATTAGTTCAGAATAAGTGCCCCACAAAATAGTGAGCTTTTAAAAAATTAAAAAAAAAAATTCGGCTGTATATTTTGAGTTTTAGTTTGAATCGCCGTTGAAGGCAACTTGAGGCGAGTAAATCGGATAAGTGCCGAAAAAAGTAAGTTTTTGAAATGAATTTTATGTATAATATTTTCTATTCTGGCCATAACTTCTAATCTGGCCAACTTTCAATAGGAAACAATGAGGCAGAATTCCCTGTCGAATGCAATCTGTTGCGAATAAATCGGTTGAGGATACGTGCCCAAAAAGTGAGCTAGACTTTTTTGCCCGTCTTTGGTTAAAAAAGGCCAAAATGTATTTTAGCCATAACTTCTTTATCCCATAGTCCGATCTGGCCAAATTTCAATAAGAAACAATGGGACAGGATTCTGCGCCAAATGCAACTTGTTGCGAGTAAACCGGTTAAGTGTAAGTGCCTGAAAAATGCGCGAAACTATTTTTACGCTTTTTGGCGTAAAAAAAAGTATTTTGGCCATAACTTCTGATCCCATAATCCGACCTGACTATTTTTCAATAGGAAACAATGGTACAGGATCCTGCGCCGAATACATTTTGCTGCAAGCAAATCGGTTGAGGGTAAGTGCCTGAAAAATTGGCAAGACTTTTTTACGCGTTTTTAACGAAAAAAAAATGTATTATGACCATAACTTCTGATCCCATAGTCCGACCTGGCTAATTTCCAATATGACAGGGACAGGATTCTGTGTCGAATGCAGCTTCTTGTGAGCAAATCGGTTAGATGTAAGTGCCTAAAAATGGGCGAGACTTTTTGCGCACATACATACATTCACACACACATACATACATACACACAAACATAAACATCTAAATTTTATTGGAGGAATTGTGCCTGCTATGGACTACGTGGAACGACGGGAGCACGCAAAATTGTGAGAGTCGAATCGATGCGAAAGTGGCAGCTGGATTGGGAGAACAGAAAACACGGAGAAGTCAACTTCTTCCTGACGCAGTTCCTGTCAGGCCATGGATGCTTCAGGAAGTATTTGCATAGATTCGGACACGCAGAGTCTCCACTTTATCCGGCCTGTCCGTAGCACGTAGTGCGTGATATTCGACTGCCCACGATTCAGGGCAGAACGGAGTTGGATCTCAACGGTCAGCACTCGTAGCATAAATCCCGACAACATCGTTCAGGTAATGTGCGAAGATGAGAATACGTGGAACGTGGTGAACAGAGCAGTAACGCAGATCATGCTGTAGCTAAAGCGAAAATGGCGTGCAGACCAGAGGGCACTGGACAGTGAGCGAAGGTGATGAGTAGGGCCGATCGTGGGAAAACAACCGGTGTGGAGTCATCGGAGCGCCAGTGAACCGTAAGCCATCCTTCAACCGGAATCACTGAACCGACATCGGCACTCAATCGGTACGCCTAATGATCGATGTAACTATATCGGAAGAGCCGTAATTAAGAAATGGGAGCAATTGTACGAGCGCCAAATGCAAAACGTGTAATCCCTTCATAAAATCCCTTCTATAAAAAAAGCGCGCGCACACACACACAGACATCACCTCAATTCGTCGAACTGAGTCTATTGGTATATAACACTACGGGTCTCCGGTCCTGCTTTAAAAGTCTGGTTTTGGAGCGAACATATAGCCTTTACGTATACTTTGTATACGAGAAAGGCAACATCTTTCAGGAAATGTGCGAAGATGAGAAAACGTGGAACGTGGTGAACAGAGCAGTAACGCAGATCATGCTGTAGCTAAAGCAAAAATGGCGAGCGAAGGTGATAAGTCGTAGCCGATCGTGGGAAAACAACCGGTGTGGAGTCATCGGGGCGCCAGTGAACCGGAAGCCATCCTTCAACCGGAATCACTGAACCGACATCGGCACTCAATCGGTACGCCTAATGATCGATGTAACTGTATCGGAAGAGCCGTGCCGTAATTAAGAAATGAGAGCAATTGTACAAGCGCCAAATGCAAAACGTGTCGTAGTGGAGATACGCAGTAATGATGAGGAGCATGCAGCGAACTAGCAATGCTTGTTAGAGGTTGGACAAGTGAAGTGCATGAGCACAGCCCCTCTCCGAAGTATTGACATCCAGTAAGTCCCGGAGGGATCAGGGCATTAGAAAAGAGGGTAACTCAAGTAACCTTCTGTTGTTTGGATGGGTTTAGTGGGTCCGGCGTTCCGTCAACCCCACTCCCTGAGTAATAATTTCATGTGTCTGTTTGCAAATTTGCCTTCATCCCTCTATAAAAAAAAAGAAGCGCACACACACACACAGACATCACCTCAATTCGTCAAACTGAGTCGATTGGTATATAACACTATGGATATCCGGTCCTCCTTTAAAAGTCTGGTTTTGGAGCGAACATATAGCCTTTACGTATACATTGTATACGAGAAAGGCAAAAATGAGTAAACTTCTCGTTATGAAAAATAAAAAACAGACGGCAATACAATATTACTCATTCACAGAGTAGAAAAACGGGCGTGTAATAAATAGTATAGCATACATAGTGAAAGCTGCGATTGATTTTCTTCAAGTCGAGTCAAGTACGAGACACTGAAGACGGTACTAAAGTCGTCTTATGACAACTGATTTATTATTAGGCATTATAATTCAAATAAATGGAGATTGTCATGATTGATATATTCATTTCTTAGTTAAATTTTTTTTGTTGATAATTGATTTTTTTGTCTTTATTATCGAGACTCTCAGCCCAAGGCTGGCTCGTCTAGAATATATAATTGAATTTCATTTCCAGAAGCTCAGATAATATATTCAATAAAAAAACAGGTTTCTGAAAAAAGTGATGGGTTAAAAAACATCGCCAATACAAAGTGTTCTCTTCATCAACTGAACAGTCCTTAGTCAACCTTAGAGATATTGGAAGACAAGCAAACATTTCAAATTGATATTAAAGCAGAAGAAATCGAAGAAAGTTAGGAAAGAGAGACCTAAGTACATATGTTGCGCTCATGAGTTTACGTTTTTCGTTACGCTCGTTTTTTTCATTGTGTCATATTTTCTAAGTTAGAAGTGCGCGGATTCGTGAGTAGAGTGTTCTGGTTATTATAACTCAAATCGCTGATGAGCGATGCAGAACTATGCAGTTCAAGTTTGCCGTGTTTCAGATGGGGCCTCTGACAGTTTGCAGCAGTCGGATCGGATCAAGATCAACTGGCGCGCTGCAACCAAATAGAGCAAGACACAGCTGTTGATGCCGCATGATGCATGATTTTGCATGATAATTGGTGAGGACGTTCCTTTTGCAATGTAGAGCCATTTTTATTTTTTTTTTCATATCTTTTTTTAATACGGACGAGTTTTTTAACGAATCCGATTCGTGTCTTGTTAGATTATGGCATTAACATTATCCACGTTTTAAAGACTTGTTTTCGAATGATGCATTAATGATATAGAGACCGGGTATAGAGACAGGGAAATCCGGGCTCAAATACGAGAGTTGATCCAAAGAAAGTATTTTTTCTTTTTTTTTTAATCTTTATTATCGAATAGACTTGTCAGTACACCGAGGACGGAAAATTGAATGAGTGTTTGGAACGACATTTTTCATCCAGTACTTTGTGCGAGGTGGGTGCTGAATACTCGAGTCGAGAAGATATGACCGTAAACAATTTTAAACCAGAGCAATGTAACTTCAAACAAGCACGTCGAAAAAGGTTCAATAACAGGGACTGTAGCAGCATAAAGGCTCCCCCAGACCTAAGCGATTCCATCGCCGCGACGGCGACAACCAGTCGCCGCGATTCTATCGTTGGGTCGCTGCAGGCAATATCCTATTTAGGCTTCCATACCTACGGCGACAGAATCGCTGTCGCCAAGCGATAGAATCGCGTCACGACTGTCGCGTCGCGTGTGTTTGGGGGAACCTTAATGGTTCCCCCCAATAAAAGCGACGCGATTCTATCGTTTGGCGACTGCGATTCCGTGACAGAAATCATACATTACTGCATCAGCAGGGGCAGCAAAACAGACACCAAACAAACTAATGGCGAAGTGTTTGAAGGGAAATTCGATCCTTTCGCGATTGACTGAAACACTCATATCCGAGAATCAGTGATTCTATAACGGTAATTGAAATAATTTAATAATTACTGACCGACTGAATGTCGCCGTAGCCACGCGACGACCATAGCTGGTATGTATGTTTATCATTCGACTGATGAGACAGATATTTGATCAACTGGAGTAGCCGCCCGCGCCAATGCGCATTGACGGTGCTCTTCTTGCTATTTTTAAAACATTTCGCCGCCGGCAGCACACTGCACTGCAAGCAAGCTGGAGCACCGGACAAACTCGCAAATGCATTCACCCAAGTCGATTGACGTCACGCAGGCACAATCATACAACAGCAACACTCCGATAAGAATCCGATCAGTCGGGCAATCATGGCATAGCATCTCGAAATGCACAGTATGTTTTTTTCTCGCGAAACGAGTATGAATGTATTATAGGGTGCAATCGTGATTCAATGAATGGAGTGTTTGTCACTTTCGTATGCACATTAGCATACAGTGGCAGGTTAACAAGCAAAACATTCAATTTGTTGGTAATACTTGTGTCTTCTTCCAACTACAAAAGTGTACATACTCTTCGTTTTTGTCATAATATAAAACAACAAAAACTGCAGTATCGATTAAATTTCATTATTATTGCTCGCCTTTTATCTTATATGAGAATATTAATAGCAAATGATCAAACAGTGTTTGTTCCTCCAATAGAAAATTATCCCTTTCGGAATCAAGCAAAAAAAACCTTATTTCAAATATCAGAAAAGATAACTTCGTCATACCGCGAATTTTAAATACACGTTACGTGTTATATTGTTGATGTTATGCATTAACTAAATAATATAATTTAGATAGCTATTTTGTTTGAATTTCGTCTACTGTGCGGCATTGTTCTATTAAACTAAATAAATACAATCCATATTGAAAACCGCTTACCATACGTCGTTCCTTGAAACAACCACGCGGTGAGAAGCAAACACACACAAATTCTCTCACACTTTACTCGCGCGCTGACTTTTTTCTACGATGAGTAAGATCGACGTCCACCCTCCTCACCTTAGTGCAGTTATGTACTAACCCTACTCAACTACCACCACCACTCCACAGCACGCCCTCCTCTGGTCCTGTCCTGTCATGAGCAAATTATTTGCCAGATTGCAACTGCCTGGGAGCTCATCATTATCATCATCGTTCCTTCCCGACTGCCACGTGTATCGCGAAAAGCCGAGCGTTGGAGCATTCTACAGTTTCTCGTGCGCCACCCACCAGCCAGATCCATTCATCGCGCCAACAACCACCCGCCGAGAGATTTGCTCCCACGCCGGATTTGAGATATTTACCTAGGGGAGAGTGGTACCGAACGTATCGTCCGCAAGATAGTTCAAATAAGGAAATCGAATGAAAGGTTGAAATCTATATCGGGTTTAGCGAGAAAGAAGTATCAGATTATAACAGTTTTTCCAGGTCGCCAACAAAAAAAGTCAACGATTTTTCATTTTTACTCGTAAATACGAAATCAAATAATTTCACAAATCAAAATTTAAATGGTCCGTATTTGACCCCACTCCTTTGGAAAGCGTACCCGCAGCTCGTGTAGATGAGCGATTGTCAAGTGCACTGGACTGGTAGGAAGAGAAATATTCAGACCGGGCGGCGATAAGGTGAGTATAATAGCGCGTTTGATTTGCGCCGTACGGTCTTGGTTGTCTTGTCGCTGCCGCACAGGACCGGGAACGGAGCGGTCCCCAGTCCCAGCGTACTGGGGCGGTAATCCCACAGGAACTGCATTAGGTGTTTGAAGTGTTAAAGCAGTTATGGGGCGTCCGGTTTATAGAGTGTTGTTGATATTATGCAACGTGCAGCTGAAGTGCACGCGTCGTAAAAAGACACTTTTTCTTCAGAATGATAGTGGAATGGAAATGGGATTTTGATTCAAGAAAATGGAGAATATAAGTTCAAGAGAATTGCCATCTTTTGAGTGTGCGAAGTGACGTAAGTCGTAGATAGAGGAAAATATATGCAAGGGGCTCAGGCCTGTGCAGTAAATAAAAATTTTCGCCATTCATCTCCGCCCATGCCTGAACGTTGCCAGCCCCCGTCTGCGGGGGGTCCGGAACTCGTCTTCCGCCTGCGTAGGCCCAATAAGCCGCCTTTAAAACCACAAATTCCGAGCAACATAAGAGAAAATACACAATATAACATAAGGGCTTGGGATAAGAGTACTGTCTTTTTTTTACGCTCTATAAAAAATCCAATATTTTGAAAACAAAAACATACTAGAGAAGAAATCAGAAGGAGTTGGGATTCACAGTCATCTTATTCTTCTTTTTTGATAGCTATACAGTTACTTAAACAAAGCCCGCTGTCTAACTCAGTGCTCTATTAACATTTTCTGAACCTATTTATCATTATTTTATGAAAGGTCTGAAGGCTCGATTCTCAGATGTTGTCATAAAAGAAACAACAAATTTTAGCACTGAATTAATTCGGAAGGCCTTGCCCGGAATTTCCAGTTTGATTCACAATTTTGGTTAGAATCGAAAAAATAATTTAAAAAAAAACAGTTGGTCAACAGAGTAATTTATCATTTCTCGCGCTAATAATATGAATTGTTAGGTTTCTAAACAATAATCAACCCCAATAACATTCCGCATTTCAAGTGACCTTTCCACTTCCTCTATATTCGTTTCCTTAGGATAGTGAAAACGTGTACCGAATTTGGTTGAAATCATTCAAGGGGTTTACTGCCTATGCTCGCATATTAGTCCCATATAAAAAAAAGTACAAGCAGAGAAAAAAGGCGATTAAGCTGAAATTTGATTTCGCGTCATATAATGTTTTTATGCTTTATAGTGGATTTGATCGACAAAATATTATTATTGTGATGCTATTTCACTAAATGGAAACAGTGAAAAAGTAACAGAAACTGATAAATATATAACAACAATGGGACTGATATGCGATCATTTTGCATGTTGATTATCAAAAGGACCAAAAATCAGTCCCACAACTAGTATTTTTTTATTTTCGCAAAAAAATCGTTTCATATTTGGTTTTAACTATAGAATACATTGGATCAGTTTTGCATATCCTTTATAATTTTGTGCATCACCGCATGAGTAACTAAAAAATAAACCGTTGGCTACGCCTCCAATCGCTTATTTTGTGCTTGTGAAATATTCTACGACAGTGTGTATGTGGAGAGCCATTTGCCGGACAAGCCTTTAACTATCCAGGCTATGTTTTGTTTATTGATACTAATATGGGTTGGACAAAAAGATTGAGAAGTTTGAAGTTTTTTAGTTTTTTATTTGTTCTTATCTTTTGGCTTTTTCAGTCTGAAAATTATTCAAACGGGTTTACATTTGCCAGGGTTTGCAGAAATCGCTCTCAATAGATAACGAACAACCGTAAAAGAGAGGCAAAAACTGTTCCGAATCATAACAAGCCATGATAACAAATTTATCAAACTTGTATTCAAGTGCGAAAAACAGAATCGGATAGACAGCCCCCACAGAAAAATTCTCGCTTTGTTTCTGCTCATTTTGTGTTGGTTCAGGTATCAGAACGTCGGCTCCAGGCTGTGTAGAACAAGTTGAAATGCATCATCAGAGCAAGTGCTCCCCGCATTTGGAGCTTTCTAAAAGAAATTTATCATGGGGTATAGCCTCCCGAATCGGTTCTCTATCATGACAGCTTGGGAAAAAAGTCTCTCGCGGTATACATAGATGATAAGTGAGAGACTTGTTCATTCTCTTTAGGATTCAATTCCTGACATTTGCATTGCCCGACGTTTCGACCCGTTTATTGGGTCTTTTTCAAGGGAAAAGCTGTCTGCCGTTTTTCGTACACTTAACATCTATGAACATATGGGCTGAAACGTCGGGCAATGCAAATGTAAACACGTTTGAATAATTTTCAGACTGAAAAAGCCAGAAGATAAGATTCAAAAGATCATAACTTTGCTTAACATAATCCAATTTTGAAATTCTCCTAGTTTTCTGTCTTTGTCTTATATTTCGGATCGGTCCTGTTCTGGTATTTCCAAGGATTAGATTGGGTATGATTGTGAAGTGAACTTTCATCATTTATTAAAACTAGAACAAATTTTTCGATCAATGCTGGCTGCAGAATGAGAGCCCACCAAAAATACGCAGATATATGTCCATTTCCGAGAAAATGGTCCCGGAAATTTGATTATACACGTTGAGCCGAATTCACAGGACACCAGGGAGCTGTTAATTATTGACCGAGAGTCTTACACTACAAAACTTTCAATGTTTCTGTAATCATGTAAAAAAATGATAATTGTTTCCCATATTTGCATAATACCGATCTGTTATCACTGATCATATTTCCGGAACTGTTTTAACGGAAATGGCCATATATCTGTTCTAACTGAAATGGTCATATCTCATACTTCTAATAGATTTTCGATCTTAAACCACTATCGGTCTTCAAATTAATTCCAGTTTCTGGGGAGAGCATAGAAATAATGAAAGTTTACACCGACAGGCAGAATGTTTTTCTAGACCAACATGTGAAAAGGGCGTAACAGCCAAAATTTATTCTTTCTGGTTCCTCGTCTACATACATAGCTTTATACATAGACATAGAATCAGGAAGAATAAATTTTGGATGTTACCCTCTTTTCAAATGTTGCCCCCTAAAATAAATTCTGCGTCCGATGCATCCAGTTTTATTTAAATCGGATTATCTTAAATGAAATTTATGCCAATTCTGATTTCGACCAAATTTTCCTGTCTCAACCTTTTTATCTATTAGCCAATAGTTAACCGTTTGCTGAAATGGATCAGATGCCAAAAATGTCTTTAGGTGGGACAATAGTGAATGAGAATAGTGTGAAGTGATTTGATAATTGAGAAGTGGGAAGTAAAAATTGAGAATTGAGAAATAAGCAACGAGAAGTGAGACGTCTAACCTCTAACGTCTCACATTATTTTTACTTATCATTTCTAATTTTCATTTCCCATTTGTCACTTATCACAGCTAGAAGCGAGAGAGATTTGTGAAGTCGGTGCACTTCTTGCTTCTTATTTTTCATATTTCACTGTGGAAGCGATAAGTGAGAAGTGAGAAATCATCAATGAGAAGTTAAAATGGAATGATATCACTTCTTAATTCGCACTTCCCACTTTCCACAATGAAAAAATAAGAAGTCAGAAATGGGACATCTCACTTCCCACTTCTCGCTGAGAAGCGAAAAATAAGCAGAGAGTGAAGAAACGTCTCACTTCTCATTTCTCAATTCTCCCTTCTCATTTGTTACTTATCATTGAGCACTCCACACTTTCACCTTCGCTTTTGTTCGGCCGAACGAGTTTTTGGCCCTATGATCTATTCAGCAAACTACATTCACGGTTGTATGATATTTTCGGCTAAATAACATTTTGACCAAATGGTCCTTCTAGACGACTTTTCGCACAATGACCTATTGACCAAAACGACCGATTCGGTCTTCTCCTATATGTATGTACGAGATAGACTATGATGATAGACGATAAACTATGATGATAGACAAACCAAACATTCCATTTCACGCAGATGGAACATATCTTCTTCTTAAATAGCTCTATGCATCTAATGAAACTTGGCCTATTTTTCAGCTTATTGTTCTGTTAACATTTCCACAGGTAAAAATTAAAGCTATATGTATTCAAGACAAAAATTTTAAAACGACCTTCACCTACCTATTAATTGTGTTGGTTTGCGTGGGAGAGCTATCAGATTCGTCAAATCGTCGTTTGAATCTTTGTTTACAAAAGCAGATAAGTCGTTTTGAAAATTTTGTCTTGTATCCATGTAAAGCAGCGGTTCTCAACCTGGGGTACATGTACCCCTAGGGGTACCTTCGCTGGCTCCAGGGGGTACCTCGAACAAAAATGGGTAATGGCGGACGTAGTACAATTCCAAGCAAAATATATTGATAATAAAAATAAAATAAAAATGTTGAAGAATATGTTAAAAATATGCTTCTGAACTAAAATCTAGAATTTAATGGTTCGGAAGCCTCCGTTTGAGAGGTATGAAAGTTTTTATTCCTAAAAGCTCAGTTGTTTCGTTGCAAGAAAATTAGAAGCATCCTTCTTTGTTTCCCGGAAGCCTACTTCCAAGCAGCTCGAAGGCCTTTTTTCACGAGGCTTGGTAGTCTCATTTCAAGAGGCTCGGACTTCTTTTCAAAAGCCTGAAAGTCTCGTTTTAAGAGGCCCTGAATCCTCCTTTTAAGAGGCTCGGAAGGCTCGTTTTAAGACGCTCGTTAGCCTATATCTAAGAGCCTTCTTTCAAGAGGCCCGGAAGCCTCCTTTCAAGAGGCCCGGAAGCCTTCTTTCAAGAGGCCCGGAAGCCTCCTTTCAATAGGCCCGGAAGCCTCCTTTCAAGAGGCCCGGAAGCCTCCTTTCAAGAGGCCCGGAAGCCTCCTTTCAAGAGGCCCGGAAGCCTCCTTTCAAGAGGCCCGGAGGCCTCCTTTCAAGAGGCCGGGAGGCCTCCTTTCAAGAGGCCGGGAGGCCGCCTTTCAAGAGGCCGGGAGGCCTCCTTTCAAGAGGCCGGGAGGCCTCCTTTCAAGAGGCCCGGAAGCCTCCTTTCAAGAGGCCCGGAGGCCTCCTTTCAAGAGGCCCGGAGGCCTCCTTTCAAGAGGCCCGGAGGCCTCCTTTCAAGAGGCCCGGAGGCCTCCTTTCAAGAGGCCCGGAGGCCTCCTTTCAAGAGGCCCGGAGGCCTCCTTTCAAGAGGCCCGGAGGCCTCCTTTCAAGAGGCCCGGAGGCCTCCTTTCAAGAGGCCTCCTTTCAAGAGGCCCGGAGGCCTCCTTTCAAGAGGCCCGGAGGCCTCCTCTCAAGAGGCCTGAGGCCTCCTTTCAAGAGGCCAGGCCTCCTCGCAAGAGGCCCGGAGGCCTCCTTTCAAGAGGACCGGAGGCCTCCTTTCAAGAGGCCCGGAGGCCTCCTTTCAAGAGGCCCAGGCCTCCTTTCAAGAGGCCCGAAGCCTCCTTTCAAGAGGCCCGAAGCCTCCTTTCAAGAGGCCCGGAAGCCTTCTTTCAAGAGGCCCGGAAGCCTTCTTTCAAGAGGCCCAGGAAGCCTCCTTTCAAGAGGCCCAAGCCTCCTTTCAAGAGGCCTGGAAGCCTCCTTTCAAGAGGCCCAAGCCTCCTTTCAAGAGGCCCGAAGCCTCCTTTCAAGAGGCTCGGAAGCCTCCTTTCAAGTGGCCCGGAAACTCCCTTTCAAGAGGCCCGGAAGCCTCCTTTCAAGAGGCCCGGAAGCCTCCTTTCAAGAGGCCCGGATGCCTCCTTTCAAGAGGCCCGGAGGCCTCCTTTCAAGAGGCCCGGAGGCCTCCTTTCAAGAGGCCCCGGAGGCCTCCTTTCAAGAGGCCCCGGAGGCCTCCTTTCAAGAGGCCCCGGAGGCCTCCTTTCAAGAGGCCCCGGAGGCCTCCTTTCAAGAGGCCCGGAAGCCTCCTTTCAAGAGGCCCGGAAGCCTCCTTTCAAGAGGCCCGAGGCCTCCTTTCAAGAGGCCCGAGGCCTCCTTTCAAGAGGCCCGGAGGCCTCCTTTCAAGAGGCCCGAGGCCTCCTTTCAAGAGGCCCAGGCCTCCTTTCAAGAGGCCCGGAGGCCTCCTTTCAAGAGGCCCAGGCCTCCTTTCAAGAGGCCCGGAGGCCTCCTTTCAAGAGGCCCAGGCCTCCTTTCAAGAGGCCCGGAGGCCTCCTTTCAAGAGGCCCGGAGGCCTCCTTTCAAGAGGCCCGGAGGCCTCCTTTCAAGAGGCCCAGGCCTTCTTTCAAGAGGCCCGGCAGCCTCCTTTCAAGAGGCTCGGAAGCCTCCTTTCAAGAGGCTCGGAAGCCTCCTTTCAAGAGGCTCGGAAGCCTCCTTTCAAGAGGCCTGGAATCCTCCTTTCAAGAGGACCGGAAGCCTCCTTTTAAGAAGCCCGGAAGCCACCTTTCAAGAGGCCCGGAAGCCTCCTTTCAAGAGGCCCGGAAGCCTCCTTTCAAGAGGCCCGGAAGCCTCCTTTCAAGAGGCCCGGAAGCCTCCTTTCAAGAGGCCCGGAAGCCTCCTTTCAAGAGGCCCGGAAGCCTCCTTTCAAGAGGCCCGGAGCCTCCTTTCAAGAGGCCCGGACGCCTCCTTACAAGAGGCCCGGAAGCCTCCTTTCAAGAGGCCCGGAAGCCTCCTTTCAAGAGGCCCGGAAGCCTCCTTTCAAGAGGTCCGGAAGCCTCCTTTCAAGTGAAAGTTCTGTAGGAAGCTTGAAATGTTTGAATAGTACGATTACTAAGGGTTTTGAGTTTTTATTACACCCAGGTTTTGTACGCGGTTGGATATCATCAATTTCTCGGTTAAGCCGAACTTTCACAGCTTTAATCTTAAACGACTAAAACAAACCGTGTAAAAAAAACCTGAGTGTATTAACAATTAAACGAATTGGGAAATACGTCCTGCAAAGTTAAAATCATATCTTGCATGTTATAGCACTCCCTTGGCCGAATATACAATATATTCTATTCAGTTTGATTGAATATTTACCTTTCCAGAATACATTAAACAATCCGTGTCATACCTGCAATGGGAAGAAAAAGAAAAATGATTAGTTAATTTGCAAATGTGTTCAAATCTAGCATATTCGCAACAATTATTGTAGCCCAGCCATGTCAACGCGGGGGATCACGCAAAACCACAATCATTCCAAACTCCATCGGGGAAGCTTCTAGCTATATGGCTTCATAAAAAACGGTCAAGCGCGTGTCCCGCTCTGGGTAGCGGTTTGCTATCGCCATCGTCTAGTTCGACATTATCATTAGTATCTATAGCATTGTTGTTGAGCATGCACTTCAAACTGTAACAGCCCGATGTTTGTTTGATCTGTCTCCCGCTCGATATCTACCACCTCATTCGTATATGCGAATTGCCGCCGTCTAGTCTGTCGGATGACACGATTGCCCTTACTTAACTATGGTCGCTAAATGTGTACTACAGAACCGGCATGGCTCCCCGAACAATACGATGCCAGTACTGCCGATAAGGTTATGTTATGATGATATAGTAAGAGACAAAAAACTTTAAAAGTTGATCAGTCGAATAAGACGTTTTTCCGGAGAAGCAATTTTGCTGAACGTTTGGACGAAATGGTCGTTTAGCAAATAGGGCCATTTGGCCGAAAATGTTATTTAACTAAACGGGTAATACGGCGAAAAATGTCGTCTGGACTTCGAAAAAGTGTGAAGCGATTAATGATAATTGGGAACTCATATGGAAAAGTAAGAAATGCGAAGTGGGAAGTAAAATGTCTTACTTCTCATACCTCATTTCTCACTTCTTACTTCTCGCTTGGTACTTCTTACTTTTCAAAAAGCACGCAGAACCCACCAAGCATACATTTTTAGGAGTTTGCATTGCATCGTTTTATCGCTCATCCAGCGATTGATTTGAAATATGATTTTCGTAATTGTGTCTTTGAAAATGCTTCAAAGCAAATGAAATATTTCGTTGCTTACCAAGGCGACCTCTCATAGATCACCTTCCCAACTAAAAACTTATTTCTTTCCCGTGATACACACGGAGATGCAGAGGATTTCTCGGTAACTTGTAGCAAACTAATTTTCTCGTTATCGGTTATGGAACTAATTTTCTCGTGGTCCGCATCGTTATTCGTTTTAAATTGAAGAAACTTCAGAGCATGTACCTTGAGAATGGTTTTCTAATCGCAAGACTACTATTGAATAAGTGTGCTTTTTGTTGTTTCTCGGCTAATAACAACTAGCAACTGCGAATTGTACAATCAATCATACCATGCTAAGCAGAGAATTAAAACAGAAATGATATCGTGAATAAGTCCCAGATAATTGCTTTCTTCTCATAAGACGGAAAGACCTTTAACGTATTCTTTGTCTGGTGCTTAAAGAGTATCAAAAGATTCAAACAAATTTTATACAAACATTTCAATCAAAAGTACTAACTAATTACTGAATGAGATAAAAACCAAATAAAATAGACGGCTGAATAAAAAATTCAGAATTGATATAAAAATATTATGATCATCGGCAACTATAGAATAAAAAATCTCCATAGTATAGCGTTACACTAGTTGCATCCCACTCCCCAATAGTTGCCGCCTGGAGAAGGGGATTTACGTCAATGCTGGCGTTGCTGCTGGGTGCACGTTGGGATTTCTCTTATGCAACGTTCCAGCTCTTATTCCTGCGGTCGATCCCACCCCACTTGCACAACAGTCGTGCTATTGCGAGACCGGTAATATGGCAGAGTGGCTAGTGAGCGAGGGAGCCACACGTCCGCGCGTGGTGTTACTGCGCGACGGGATAAAGCCGGGAAAATTGACTCTCGCATTAGGCCGGCGTCGCCGCCGCCACCACTATATTGTCGGCCACTTGGGTGGGTTATGTAAAGACCGGAGATATACGCTGGATAAATAGATAAACTTCCCGGAGGAGCAACACCTTGCGATGTTAGAGCAGAGTGGTTGGATAATTGTTTTGCCTTAGTTGGCACATTGTTGTTTGATAATGGGTAATTGCGACTGGCCGGGAACTCGTAACGGCGAGAAGCGTGAGGATGGAAAATTTTTGCACATGGATGAGCGATTAGTGGTCGATGTAAAATGTCAAACGGTGATTGCACCGGTTTTGGGATGCTGAATACCAACACCATAAGGATGAACGTAATGGAGGAAAGAATTACTTACTATTCATAATTAATTACGTATCAATCACTTATCAAATGGTCACACATTCTGTGTACTATAGGAAAAACAAGCTTTGCGAAAAACCAGATTAGATAAGCAATTAGTTACGTACGTGAGGAAAGCTTACCGTTGTTGATCACAAAGGGGTTAATCAGCGATGTGACACTGAGCAGCAATTATTGCTAAATTATTGGTTCATCAAAATAGGCAATTGAAAATATCCGATCTTATTATAAAAAAAGAAACGTATTGGTAGAGCGTATACTCCATAATTGAAATTAGGTACCCGACTAGAGTAAAGTAACAGATTTATAATAGATTGTGTTATTTAGGTAGGAATATGCTTTTTTTTGTAACGAATTCTGTTTTAAATTGTGTTACATTAGTTTGTAGTTTTCTCGTACCTGTTACTTCCATTTGCAATTTATATTACCTATGAAATTTATTAGGAGATACTACTGCCGTCCCAAGCATAATTGTCCCATGTCATTTTAAAGGAATGATTTTTTACTACGCTGACAGTCACCTGAAGTAACCATCAATGGATTCAAGAGCAAGAATGGATTATTGGCAAGTCTAGATATGATGTGTGTTGAAGAAATAACTTGTTTAGGCAAATACGCCACCGCCAGCACAATAGGAATGGCACCGTCAAAAATTAACATGGGACAACTATGCTTAGCACGGCAACACAGTTATTAACTTGCTGCCTTTAATTGTTAATTGTTAGTTCAGCTTCTTATTTGAACTAGAAGTGTACATGGTATGTAGTTCAATAATTGTATTCCTTGGAAGCAAATTGCTGTGCTGTCGCGCGAGCATTATATGTTACTAGTATTAATCAAAATTACTACAAAATGGAATCGCTTTCCAATCACCTTACCAATGGAAGCAGGAATAAACATATGCAAAGCTCATTTGTCCAGAATTCACTCTACCTGCCACTGTATGTTTAATTTGAAGTCAGGTTAACGTAATTGAAACACATTCTGTTTGAAGTATTTAATAATTAATCCAGTAGTTAGAAGGTTGGTGATCAATTTTTTGTTTCGATAACATTTTCCAATAATGGTGGGGAAACCACAACTTAGGGGCAAGCCAGAGTAAACGCGTTGAGCGATGCAACGCGACTCACGTAAAAGAATAACAATCATTATCAACAGGCTGTCAAATTGCATTGTCGCGTCGCGCCGAATCGCACGTCGCGTTTTCTCTGGCTTGCCCTTTACTCTTGAAGACCTGCTTCTTTTATGCATTACAAATCATGCCATTTCCAGAGATAAAAGTTGAACACTTTTCGTCCCTGCTTCATAATCCTCAATTGCGTTAAAAGCCTTTTCAGTAACCCTAGAAATATTAGATATTGTTAAATGTATTTATTTAGGTCTTGAAGTTATAAGAAAATCTATTCTAGAAATTTGAGGCCTAGAAGTAGCATAGAATATTTTTGACATCTCTTTATTTACGATTAAAATTTAATTTTGTCAAAGCTGACTAGATGAGTTCCAATTTTTTCTACTTCTCTAATGTCAAATCGAGAGGCACTCAAGCCGCCATTATCGAACGCAAAATACTGGAACGGATAACCATTACTTAATTATAACAACATTTGTTATCAAAATTATTACATATGCAGTTTCTTAAACAAACGGTGCAAATGTAAACAACAGTGTTAATTCTTTACCACCTTTTTGTTATGGCGAAGCAATCTTTATGAACAGTTTCCATTTCGATATTTTGTTTGATCGATTTTGATCGCCGTGCCGTGGAAGAGGCTTTTGTGCCTTTTAAGAGGGAGACAGCGAGGATTGGACTCATGATCAATTCCAGCTAAAGGAAGTATATGGAAGTATATGGAACGGTATCTGGCGGCGCCGCATGAATCACGAATTGTACCACGTGTATAAAGGGCTGGATATTATTAAGCTTATTCAACACGGCAGACTACGGTGGGCTGGTCACGTTGTTCGTATGCCGAAAGAACATCAAGCGAAGATAATATTTAGTAGAGAACCCGGAAGAGGCTTCGTGGAAGGCCGCGTACACGATGGCTTTTTGCAGTTGAAGAGGACCTGAGGGCGCTCAATGTTTCAGGGCGACTGGAAGCGATTGGCCCACGATCGAGTCCAGTGGAGAAGGATAGTCCATTCGGCGTAGGTTCATCGAAGAGCTGTAGCCCATCAAGTATCAAGTAAGTATTTTGTCAAAACAAAATACTCAATCATGCAACACAACAATGTAACGATGTGGTTCGCTTGAGACAGCCGTATGGAGCTCTTGGGACCTGCTTGGGTCCAGCTTGATCGTTTGTTTAGTTTTTTTTTCGATATAACTGTCAATTGAGTTGATTGAAGCGCCGCACTCTAGATGGATTCCAATGCAAGCTAGATGACACTTTAAAATGTGTGAACGCTGTATAGGATGTTTATTGATTTCGAGATTATTTTTGAATCCTAAAATATTTCAAAACCATGTGAATTAAAAAGAAATACCAGATTATACAAGTAATCTTATAGAAGTAGAAAGCTTCTTCCTCGAAATCCAATAAATGTTACTTTGTTTAGTTTGTTCTGAAGAAAATGTGTATAGGTTTTCCTGCTAAAGTTAATTCATATTATACAACAATGACCTACAGCATTTTCTGCGTTTTCCTTCTTGAATAAATTGCGTTTCATATAATAAAGATAAACTATTCTTTTACAAAAATGCAGTTGAACGAAAGCAGTGTCGTAGCCAAACGATTTGTCTTCCTTCTCCGTGGAAAACAGGCTTTGCACACCGATAAAGAATCAGCGTCCTTCCGCCTAAAGAAACAAACACTGAATGATCTTCATTTATATTCTGTCACCCTTCGAACAATCTTGAATTTCCTGTCAGCCTACTGCGATTGAATTTCAAATTTCTTTTCATTAGCTTCTTAGTAAGCTGGCATTTCAAATACCTACTACGATTGAATTTCAAATTTGTTATCTTTTTTTCATTACTGTCATTTGAAAATATTTTAGTGTATTTATTTATTTTTATTATGAAATAAGAAATACATTTTACTTTATCAAAAAATGCGAATGATTTATTCAGGCTCACTTTATTCCCCACAAGCAGTATCTGCGAGCTAGAATAAATACAATTCATATTATTCGAAATTACAATAAGTAGGAAGCCAATTTCGCTTTGATCACATAGTATGGACTGGTTTTGAGATTATAAAGACAATGTTTGTCGGATGGTTTGACTTACTGACTTCAAAGTCAGTCAGAACCAATTAGCTTTTGTTATTTTGTTAAAAGCAATTTAATGAGAAAAAACAGTTTAATCCACCTAGCGGCGATGATGCCTGTCTCGTACATCATATAAAAAATGCATTTAAAAAAATCATATTAGAATGGTCAAAAAAGCACTTTAAAAGAATAGATCGCATGTTTCTATAATTTTTTATGTTTTCGCATCAATTAATATGCATTGCCACCATTCCTAAAACTTTTTATTTTCGATTTTGAAATTTTTTTGGGTTGGTGGGCTCCCAATACAAATAGAACACTATTTTCTATTAAATATCTTGGCTGTGCATTAGGAAATTTTTGAGCTATATTCTTTTGAAAAAATCAGTAGAAAAAAGTTTAACTCTTTCCGAATAATTTAAATAATAATTTTAACTCTTCCAGAACAATTTTGAGAAAACTAAGTATGCAATGTGGGTTTTTGTTATAAAGTCTACATGTCCATAAAGTTTCATTTCTAATAAAATATGTGTGTTCTGAGGCTAATATATTTGTATATCTGGGATTCGTGAAAACAGTTTTTTGTTTATGATTGTAATTCTGGAAATACAGAAATTCCGAAATAAATCAAACGCTTTGAAAGAAATTTATAAATTTCTGAAAAAATAATTCTTGTCGAGGAATTTTTGAGGAGTTACTGTGTTTTTATGCTGAAAGTAAAGAAATCATTTCAACCTTTACGTCCCTGATGTCTGTTTTTAAGGGCTTCAAAAAATTCCTTCGAAAAAGCTCGGATGAATCCCTATTTTTGATTCATACTAGATTTGGGTCAATCCTCAGTGAGGTTCCAGAATTATTCCAGAATCCATTGGCCATTTACAAATTTAAGTCAAAACCGGTAGCGTGGCACCTCACACATCATGATTTCACAAAACAATGATGAGAATATAGTTTTAGGGTTCCTGGGCCACTCGAGCTCAGTCCGGCCACATCAATCATAATCCGGTGGACCTCCGGAATGGCCAATTCATAAATTGAGCCACAATAGGTCGCGCGACACCTCAAACATCATGATTTCGCAAAACGATGTGATCCTTGTTGGGAATGAAACGATGTTGGGGCCCTCCTTAGCCGTGCGGTAAGACGCGCGGCATACAAAGCAAGACCATGCTGAGGGTGGCTGGGTTCAATTCCCGGTGCCGGTCTAGGCAATTTTCGGATTTAAAATTTTCTCAACTTCCCTGGGCATAACAAAATCATCGTGTTAGCCTCATGATATACGAATGCAAAAATTGTAACTCGGCTTAGAATCCTCGCAGTTAATAACTGTGGAAGTGCTTAATGAACACTAAGCTGCGAGGACACTCTGTCCCAGTGTGGGAATGTAATGCCTATAAGAAGATAAGAAGAAGGGAATATAATGACCTATATCCAGACAAAATTTCGTTTAAATCAAAAAAGTTTTTTTTACAAATCGACTTTTAATTTTTAATTTTTTTTTTCTTTGTGGGTCGCAATTTGGAATTTTTTAAATATTTTTATTCGAAAATTTGACTGATTTTGCGATATTCACCCATACAACACCTTTTTATGACATTTTTGAGCTATATTCTTTTGATATATCAGTAAAAAAAAGTTTTACTCTTTTCGAATAATTTAAATAATATTTTTAACTCTTCCAGAATAATTTTGGGAAAACTAGGTAGATGAACAGACGGCTTTGGCAGGTTTTGTTCTATTATTGGCAGGGGGATTTTTGTCGACCGAATTTTATGAAATTTGGCCACAATATTCTTTGATATGCAAAGAATGTTTGGGCCAAATTTGAGCATAATCAGTCATAAAAACCCCCCTGCCAATAATAGAACAAAACCTGCCAAAGCCGTCATTAACCCTATGCAATGTGGGTTTTTATTACAAAGTCTACAGGTCCAGAAAGTTTCATTTCTTATATTTGTTTCAGAGCTAATATATTTGTATTTCTGGGATTCGTGAAAATAGTTTTTTTTAAATTTCAACATTTATCTTTATGATTGTAATTCTGGAATTTCAGAAATTCTGAAATAAATCAAACGCTTGAAAGAAATTGATAAATTTCTGAAAAAAATAATTCTTGTCCAGGAATTTTTGAGGAGTTTCTCTGTTTTTATGCTGAAAATGAAGAAATTGTTTCAACTTAACCTTTCCGTCCCTGACGTAAGGGCTTCCAAAAATTCATTCGAAAAAGTCCGGATGAATTCCAATTTTTGATTCATACTAGATTTGGGTCAATCTTCAGTGAGGTTCCAGATTTATTCCATTTACCATTAACCATTTACAAACTTAAGCCAAAACCGGTAGTGTGACCCCTCACACATCATGATTTCACAAAACAAATGATGGGAATGGTAGTTTAAGGGTTCCTAAGCCGCTCGAGCTCAGTCCAGCCACATCGATCATAATCCGGTGGACCTTCGGAATGGCCAATTCATAAATTGAGCCACAATAGGTCGTGCGACACCTCAAACATCATGATTTCGCAAAACGATGTTGGGAATGATATTTCTAGGGTTCCAAGGCCATTCGGATTCAATCCGGCTGCAATCCGGGGGACTTCCGGAATGGACATTTCCTAAATTGAGCCAAAATAGGTCGCCTCAAACTTCATGTTTCACAGAGTAATGGTGTGAATGATATTTTCAGGGTTCCTTCGCCACCTCAAAATTAGACGAAGTCCCCCGGATTATGAGCGATGTGACCCTAAAATTATCATTCCCATAATTGTTTTGTGAAATGCTGAAGTTTGAGGTGTCACACTTACTTTTGACTTAAATTTTTAAATGATCACTTTTTTTCCGGGGACAACTGACCCCGAAGGATTCTGGAACCTCACTAAGGATTGACCCAAAATCGAATGCAACTTGTGGCGAAGGAATCGGTTAAGAAATGTGGTTATTACAGCAGTTTTAATTTTTGGAAGCCCTCAAAAACAGACATCAGGGACGGAAAGGTTAATCTGGCTACTCAGTCTTTAAAGATTGAGACAATTTTTTTTACTTGTCCAACGTTTCGGTACGGGGTTGTTGTCTTCTTCAGCGGAAACTATAATTAATTTGGTAATGAGTTTCGTGTTATAAATGGGTGTTTAAATTCGGCCTACAATAATATGTTTGTTCCTTGTCTGATGTTTGTCCTAATAATAACTGTCTACTATGGATATTTGTGGTACGTTCATTGAAATTTAGAAGAAATTGTTTAACTGTTTAGATAAAACGGAACATTAGGAATTTCTGAGCTTATAAAAATTCCTTATAACAAGAAAAAAAACTATAAAAATGTTAAAACTCATTCAAACGGCATTTCATAAATCCTTTTTGCCTTTCTCGTACAACAAAGTTGTACCGAAAGGCTATCATTTCACTCCGAAAACGAACTTTTGATAAGAGCTCCGGAGACCCACAGTGTTATATACCAATCGATTCAGCTCGTCGAGCTGAACAAATGTCTGTCTGTCCGTGTGTGCGTATGTGTGTGTATGTGTGTGTGTGCACAAAATGCCATAAAAAACATTAGCCAATTTTTCTCATAGAAACTCTTAACCGATTTTCTTGCAACAAGTTGCATCCGACAGAGACTAAAACGCTGTTGATCACTATTGAATTTCATAATAATTGCGAATTGCAAAAAATAGAAAATATTAAAATAGTGATGAGACATAGTCACATAGAACAATAATGTGTTATAAAAATTGCCCTGCATCTATGAATATTTATCCGTGGCTTGCTCCCATTAAGAGTTTCATCGTACTATCAAGATGCTCGTGTTGCACGCATTTAGGCGTAAGTATGCTCTTCGTTCAGTTTCATAGTAATATGAAACTGTCCGAAAGTCAAAATTCGAACATAGGAAATTCGAGAAACTTTTGGCAGCGCCATCTGTCGTCTACTAGTGTAAATTTTCTATCATAAAATTAGACGGTGTAACTGTTTTGCCTTTCTTGTACATCATCGAGGTGTAAGCGTAAAGGCTACATTTATTACCTTTTTGCGCGAGAAAGGCACCATCACCGCTAGGTGGATTAATCTGGGTTTTTTTATTTAAAAAAACAGAAAGATTGTTTAAAAAAGACAAGATGTTAGTTAGCGTGGTTTTAACAACACCGAAAAATTTATTGACCGTTTGCAAGAATAAATACTAAATACATCACTTGTCATAAGACGAGTTCGTACCATCCCATTTAATTCCACCACTTGATTGTACCTTGACAGATACGTATTTCGTATCTAAATACATACCCTTCATATGTTGCCGGATCCATTTCTTCTTAGGTGGAGGTGCCGATGTCCTTTGGTAGCATTCCTCCAAGGTCTCATCCGCCGGCCGTGCGGTAAGTGTTTTGAAGCTAAAATCCTGAGGCTCGTTTACCGTTGCCTCGTCAACGTCATCGTCATCGTCCGGAAGCGGGGGCACACAAGCCATCTCATATTCTTCACTTTCTTCCGCGGGAACGTCCGGTTCATCTCCGTCTACGTCTATGGGACTTTCAGATTGCGCTGGACTGGCAACTTGTTGGTCAGATTGCGCCAATGTAGGCGGCGTATACGAGGCTAAACCCTTGTTACAGTTACTCAGGCAGATGTCGTAGTACTGGTTGTTCATCAACGTTTTGGAAGCATTTTTGCGGAGTTTTGTGTTCGCTATGCAGCTTTTGGACAACGGTTTACATTCGGTAGGCACGGGAACGGCTGGGTAGTAGTTGTTGAGCTGCTGCCCGTAGGCTGCGGCTGCCGAGGCGGACGAGGCCGAATTGGTTGGAATCGGAAGATACGGTGCGGCGCGGTTGTTGTAGATCTTGATGGGGATCTTGGGATGGGCAAAATAGTAAGGAGAGTAAGGTATGCTGTATGGAGAAGTTGATGGTGGCGTGTGGGGCGAACACTTGGAAACACCGTTGGGGGGTGTAACGATTCGAGCCTTGTAGCTGGAGGATGTCGGACGGAATTTAGATATGGAAGGTGGGGCACAGTTGACTGTTTGAGCAGGATCGTTATAACCTTTACCGAGAATGGACAACGAAGGATGTCCTACATAGGGAGGGTAATCACTGTTCAGATTCACGTTGCTCATGCTGAAGCAAATTCCGACGTCGGTTACCATCGTGTTTGTGTAGAAGGGTGCTCCTCCCTGAACGGATAGTGGTGAATGAGTAACAGGTGGCGTAACCGAACGTTGATAGTTCCGAAATCCCTGGGTCACAACAGGATGAAGCTGCTGCGTCGGATAGTATCGGTGTTGTCTTATCTGGAGTGGCTGCTTTTGCTTCGTAATAATGGAGTAGGGAAAGCATTTGTCCTTATCTCCACCACTTTCATAACTGAAGGCACTACGCCTTGGTTCGCTGTACATCGCAAATCGCGAATCTTTTGTATATTTGCACTGACCTTATCACGCTAGGACGTAGATGTTACACCTTCAAAATAGTTCCTGTGGACGCAGCTGAGCAACACGATCGTGGACTTGAGGACGTTTGTATCACAGACGCTTACTGATATCTATTGGCATTCTTCTTCCTTAATAATATCACTTGATTGCACACACTAATAACAAAACGCTGAGATAGATTAAAATTCCGAAAATCTTTTGATATCTCTCTCCTTTCTGAATTCGGTCACCAATAAACACTAACTACCGGGTTTCGAAATGCTTTGATACGCGAATTGAACTACTGTCCGAAAACGATTAGACTAGAATATCGCAATGTTTGGAGTCACTTGCAGATTCTCGACGACGACGACGTTGTGATCCTCATGCTCTAAGCGGAACGAAAGAAAAATGTTAAATTTTCCTCAAAGTGGTAGCGATTGTAAAGAGCAAAGCGAGAGGACAAAAGTCCATCCGAACGCGTCGAAGAACAGCAGTAGACTGCCGGGCAAAGCCAACCAGGGCCCCCCGAGTACAACTCGCCTCAGTATTTCTTCGTGGGACGGAGAGCGCGAGAGCTGAGCCGGCGACGTGCAATTCAATCAAAAGCTAATAAACCTACGATTCCGAACGCTGTTGATTCCGACGTCGCTTCGTCGTCTAGAGGTTCAGTATGTCGAGAATGGAAACGCATGGTGGTTCACCAGGGCAATGTTGTTATCAGTCGGAAAATGGTGCGAGAATATGCAGCAGTAGTGAATGGTGCTGAGTAGGTAAAGCTCTCTTGAAATACATAATTTTGCAACAACCCCGCTGAGAATGCAAAGAAGCTTCGTGTTTCACAAGCATCGTGTGGTTTATGTGTTTTACGGGGGTTGAAATCCGTTTTCCGTCTCTATCAATCACCTCGTGCTCGTCCGTTGGGGGCAGTTCGCAATTGCAGAGGTGCTCATCCTCTCGTTGGGAAAATAAGAGAAGCTACTACAGTACGACATTGATACGCAATTCAAATCAGATCATATACAGGGTTACGTCAACGTCAACGTCAAATCGTATTTTGCAATGCAACGAGGTAAGTAAATTGAAGGAGTGCTACCAATAGCAAAACATAGCAACATTATCATACTTATAACACAGATAAACAGACACAACACATGAAACATTTACCGATCAAAATTATCGCCATGAAAACACTAAACACTAACTAATATGTTGTTGACTTAAACTGGGGAAAACGACGAACCTGATGACGATAGTGGGAAAACGTCAAATATGTATAAAGGTTCCCCCAAACACACGCGACGCGATTCTATCGCTTGGCGACAGCGATTATGTCGCCGTTGGTATGGAAGCGTAAATGAAACATTGCCTGCTGCGACCCAAAGATAGAATCGCAGCGACTAGTTGTCGCCGTCGCGGCGATGGAATCGCTTAGGTCTGGGGGACCCTTAACACTGAGACGTACGAAATACCGCTTGGCCAATCAATGAACATTCAAAATGACCGAAAAATCTGTGTACGATGTAGTTACATTTTTTTTTAAAGAATTACTTCTGTTTGTCAGTGTTTGTAGTGTATATGTTGGTCCGGAACAGAAAAAAAATAATTATTTAAAATTTGTGAACAAATTTACATAAAAAGCTTAAAATCTATGTTCAGGCATATCTGTCTGTACTGTATGTACAAAAATATGCATTTTTTTTCAATCAATATAACTTACGAACGGGCTAACGGATTTGCAACGCTGTCTTGGGATTCTCAGTGTTTGCATTTACGAAGATTTAATCAGTTTGACGTGAAAATTGAAAAAAATGTTAAAATACAATGTTTTCATGAGTTTTGAATCCATAACGCCATAAAGCTCAAACTGAAATCGATCTAGCGTGAAACGCCGCAACAACTGAAAGATTGACAGTTGAATCGAATAAAATTCGAACGAGACAATAATACGCTCTACGCTACGGTTAAGTGTGTGAATCGGAATGTTGACCAAATAAATTCGAATTTCAAATGTAGCTTTCATCCCAGTTCAAGTGGCCCTGCGCGTGCAACCATTTACTGTGTTTGGCATACCCAACTGGATGCATATTGTTTGCCTTGCCCAGTCGAAGCGGAATCAATTGTTTTGCAATGAACTACTTTGCAAGAACATTTGAGCTCCGCCCGAAGCATTGTCTTGGACATCGATTAATTTGCCTCTAATCAAGCTATGGACATAGTGAAATTGCATAAAATAATACCTAAAAATCGAATAACTTATCTAATATACCTCCGAAATATTCATATTTTTATTAAAACGTGTTATTAATGGACGAATTTTTTAGTCACCCTGATGATTCAAAAGGTAGCTAATTTTTTGGTAAAATTTTCTTCCTAAGACACAACGCATGTAATATTCACATGCAAATTAAAGAACGCGCGTTTTTAGATTGCTGCGCCCACTGTGCACCCCAAAGAAAATACTACGGTTGCTTTTTTATGGATCGAGTGTTGGGTTGCTCGAGCAACCGTTTCACAGTTGACGGTTTTGTCGAAAAAAAAAAACAAAAAACAAAGTGGTTTGATTTTGGTTTGCGCTGTTGGGGGCGGAGTCAAGGTTGGCCAAACATGCTTGAACGTTTGTAGCGAAGTTGTACAAAACCTCATATATTTTTTAATGGTCGGTACTGTTGGTGTTCCAGTTGGCGCTTCAGTCGTTCGGGTGTGATCCTATTGGTCGGAAAAATTGAGAGTTCGTGCCGCTGTTGGTGGAACATGGTGGATGCTTGAGTAAACGAATTGTGGAGTCAATGTTGGTCAAACTGCTTGATCGTGTGTGTATAGCCGTTTTATGCACCGGGATGATCAACTCGCGTTTTCAAGGCCACACCACTTAATACGGAAGCAACGCACAAATGTCATTTTTATTACTTCAGCTTTGCTGCATTGCAGCATGCGTATAATAATAAAAACGACTGTTCTGCGTTACTTCCATATCGAGTGCCCTTGAAAACGCGAGTACTTTTAAATTTGAATTCCGTTACGAGTGTCCTTGAGCTGTTTGGCTTAAAAAAAAACATTCTTTTACCTATTCAGACTGTCAGAAGGTCGGTCTGTAATTCTAATATAGAAGAAGAAGAAGAAAAGAAAAAGACGAAAAAAAGGAAAAGAAGATAACGATAAAAGCAATCAGTAAATTGTTCGCGAAAGGATTTTGATAACCCACATGTAAAATCCTGGGTTTCCTTGCGCCTTGCGAAAACTGTTGAATATTGTACATCATTCGACCATCTCAAAGGTCCTTTGAAGGTTCCAGTAACAGATGACAGTGCATCACATCAGGAGCTGACAGGAAACCGGAAAAAAATAATAATGAGATAACGCTGATTCTATTTATTTTGGACGGAATCCGAAAAGCGGAAAGAATGATGTTTCGAAAAGTTAAGTCCGGAATGCCCAGAAACGATCCGGTTTGAAAACGTACAATGTGCAGAACTTCCCAGATTATGACGAATCAAAACTCACGCTTACATGAAGCTGCTAATCAAATACTGATACTGTGTCATTGATTATAGAACCTTTGCCAAAGCGGACTGGGAGTTTCCGGTGCAGAAAAATTTCACAGGTAAAGATAAGTTTGCTGTGGATAATCGATTCAAATAGCAGAAGCATTTGAAATTTACTTCAGTGTTAGATTCATTTAGAAAATTGTGTGCCATTGTGGTAAACGAAATGAACCATTTGAAAAGCACCATGAACGAAGAGATTTGCAAAACTGCATAACAGTATTACTGTTCTGGTTTTCAAAGACAATTATTCAAATCTGAGTACTAATAGATTCTCTGCGAAAGGTTTAAATAAGTCTGCCATCATCCAATGCTGAACTGGAAGTGTCAACTAACAACGCCCAGGTAGGACGCCTTCCTCGCGTTTATTATCATAACGGCGGAACTGCTTTTATCGATTTCACTTCGTTGATGTACTTTAACTTTTCTTAAGAATGTAGCAACATGTGTCAGTTGGTGTTTTCTATGGTTTGGTGTGTTCAAGGATGATCGCATATTGACCCAGAAGCTATATTTGGGAAATATTTGGCTGCGCAGACTTGGAGGGAATTGAAAACTGTTTTTAATTTTTCCCGACGTTTCGGTCCACTTAGGGCCTTTTTCAAGGGGTCAAATTGTTAACGTTTCTTCGTCAAATATGTTTCTGTGTAACGTGCAATGTCATGTGAATCAAATGGTTCAAATTTGGTCCGAATGAATTCTTCATCGGACAATTTGGACGATTTCTTGCTATCCGAAATTCGGTGTCTGGACTTGCTAATTTCCACCATCACATTTCATTTTCGTTTTTTCTATAAACATGGTTGTAACTCTTGTCTCAATTAGAGTTATTGATGAAGAAGTAAATCAATAGAAATCGATCAATGTGGTTAAGTCCTTATGATACTAAGCTTCGCTGGGTATGGAGTATCATTCTGTTATCCTCGTGATATGCAAATGTAAAAAATGGTCTTTTAGCATCTGGAGCTGGAGCACGATGGGACACGTGATCCAAATTGAACATTTCCTTCACTCTTCCTTGTAATTGCTAGAATTGTTTTGAAAAAAAAATGGTTTAGATTTTTTTCGATAAGAATTTCTGGAGGATTTTTTTAAGGAATCTCTGGAGAAAATTCGTAAGATATTCTTGGAGGAATGTCCAAATAAATTATTTAAGACATTTAAGAATGTCGGTAATTCCTTTAGGAGATTCTTTGGAAATTGTTCTAGGAATTCGTACGGAGATATCTGAAAATTCGTCCTAGATTTTTTGAAAGAATTGGCGTAGGAAATTCCAAAGGAATTAATAGATTAATTTCCGAGGGAATGGAATGTCTTATGGAATACCAAGAAAAACTCCAATGGAATTGTTAAAATAGTTTCCGAAGGTATTTTGTAGAAATTTAAAAAAAGTCTGTTTGTATGTACATATGTAGTTATCCATCACCCTAGCTTAAGTTTTGCTCTGCATGCGGCTGCTGCTGCAGTACAATCGAATTTATTTACCATTCTGCTTTCAATGCACTCCTGTGTGAAGGGCAAAAAAACGGAGGTGGCGGACCCCTAAGCGAGACACTTACGCGTAGCCCGCGGGATAGCGAGAATCTCCTTTCAACAATGTAATCCAACAGACTAATAAATAGATTCACAATCTTTTTGAGCTTTCCGAGGGATGGCTTCTTTGAGGAAGGGCGCGTCCAATCCATTACAACTGTGGAAACGTTTTAGATGGGTATGAGTAGAAATTATTAAAAGTATTCCAAAAAAGAATTTCTGAAAGAATTCCTGATGGAATGGTCAGAATTAATCTTATAAGAAGTAATGAAGGAATTTTCAAAAAAAATCCTTAAGGCCCTAAGAAAATCCGAAGCAATTCCTGAAGGGAATTTCAAAGAAAAACCTGGTTTCATTTGTGCGCTAATATTCATCTTTAGAGAACTGCAGTGTATAATATAAATGCACATACGGGTGGGCGTGGTAGTTCTGAGCTCATTTATTCTGTAGTCGCTGCATCTACGGCTAGCATAAATTGTAAATAATGCGGGTGCTCCACCGTCAGTTGGCCAATACTGGTCTCCAGTTAGTCAGGTTAAAAGTGTGAAGTGCTGCAACATTTCATAAAGTTCATAACATTATAATATGCATTAGATTTTATTTCGATATTCAAAAGAATTCACTAGCTCAAATCAACTTTCACGTCGAACCTGTATCAAGGTTTATACATTTCAGTCGAAACTGTAACTGCAAAGTGGGCAGTACATGTGCTCACGCTTCTGAAAATCCAGAGAAGCTTCGTCATCTTTTAAAGATGATGAAAGATTCCATGAGTCACATGCCAATGGGCGTGATCCCTCTGAAATTCAGTTCAACGGACATAAGTGGGTCGCATAGTGCATACTGTGCAAAATAGTAATGTTTCTCACGTATTGTCCCATACGCGAGAAATTTAACAAGATTCTTATTCTTCATTAGTATTTATTTCCCTCACGGGTACATTGCCACCTCGCAGCTTGTGTTCTTTCAGAACTTTCACATTTATCAACTGCGAGGTTTCTAGACCAAGTTACCATTTTTGAACTCGTATATCTATGAGGCTAACATGATGATACCTACTTTTATGCCCAGGGAAGTCGAGAAAATTTCCAACCCGAAAAGCGCACCGGGAATCGAACCCAACTACCTTCAATATACCAAAAAAAACCATCAGGGCACCCGATTGAAGCGATTTGGATAGGAAGAGTGGAATTGCCAACTTTCTATTGTTAACATCTCGTGGATAAAGGGCGGGCTCTTCTCCCCATCTATTGGGTCAATCTGGGAAACGAGGGCTAGATTATAATATGTACGAACTTTCTTCTGGAAGGAGATTCTCTATTCATCCCGTGGATTCGCATAAGTGTCTCTGCTTATGGAACCACCCCACCCATTTTTGTCCCTTCATACAGGAGTCTGATGAAATACAAACAGTAGTATGATCATGACCAAATCGTTTGTCAGATATGGCCAGTGTTATCGGCAGGTGCCTTGCTTTGCTACAATAGATGGTGTATCCGGTGTATCATCATCATCATCATCATAGAAATTTGATTTACTTTCAGATTAGTAACATGATACTCAAAAGTTGTATTATTTTGATTTGAACATACGAAGCCTAACATGTAGTTTTTCAACATTCTAACCTCACGTATTTAAAAGTTTTGAATATAACATTTTTAATAACATTTTAGAAGCATTGTCAAAAATACTTCCTATACGTCATCATGTTGAAATACCAGCAGTGCAGCTGTGTCAAGGCGTCAAGGCGTATGTAGCTGCTATCCATTCGTTTGATTAGTTTTGAGTGTTTCGCTCCAACAACCCGAACGCGTTGCAGCGTTCGGTTGGCAGTTTGGCGCGTAGTTAATCTTATTAGACTTAAATTTGAATGTTTGTGCGCACGTCCCCAACAATTTGCATATTGTTTCCGTACTAAGAGTCACTTATAAAAGGCGGCTCTGAATTAAATGTCTTTTACAGTGTTCGCAATAGTAACCTCCAAGTAAGCACGCTGCCTCTCGGAGGCAATAAAATCATAGTCCAGTTAACATCAGTAGTTTTCCTCAATTGCCACCCGGAAGCCATAAAAACAACACAGCGTAGGGTCGTCCCACCCTGGACGAAACATTGGTGCCGTGACCAGGATGGTGCGTGGAATGGATTTCTGGACGTCGAAGAGAGAGAAGCTGCTAGCATCAGTTGGACACTGGATCGATACTTTTCTTCGGCTAATCGATTTGGACAGCGTCCCAGCAAACCCGTGCTACCTAGTCGGATCCCCAGCATCCCAATCGGTCAGCCTACCGTTCCAGCCGGACTGCTACAAATCACCGAAGAAGAAGAAGTCACTAAACCGAGCCACAGGGCTGTTAAGGGAGCGGAGCGTACCATCCGTCCCCAGGGATCGTCATCCCTCCCGACCGTTGCGCTGTTTTGGACCCAGCGTTCACATTCGGACCCAAGCGGTCACATCCCAAAAAACACTCAACGTAGGGTCGTCCCACCCTGCACGAAACACAATATTATATTGATTATGTTTCGTAGACCGTGTACCTCAATTGGTTCTGATTAATGCAATAGTTTTACCATACATATGAAGCAATACACTTATAACTTATTGTTAATAGGTAACGTTATCAACAATGTACACTTTTGTAGGCCAACGATTTGTTAAGAATGTTCCCCATTTGAAAAAGTGATTTTCAACATAAATTTTAATTTAATAGGAAGAATTCTATCATAAGATTGATTGTGGTAAAGTAGACCGTTAATAGTAAGTGAACATCATTTAGTAATGTCAATGTAATAGCTTAGCATTTATTCTTCGAAGAACTTAGTGTTAATGGGTGACGATATCAAATTCATGAATTCGGACGACATGTCTAAGTAAAAGTCCAAAAAATCACAAATCTCGTTGTGCTGTACTTCTAAATTTTCATGAAACTAGGCAAAAATTGGCCTGAAGATTTCTTTTAATATGCCCACTGAAATGGAGGGACTGCTTTGTCTATGCAGCCGGCGTTAGACTGGTGCAGATACATCAATGTAGTTTTTGTTTGAAAATACGTCAACCCAACGAGCTAGCCGGAACCTCACGTGATTAACGAGTTTTTGGTCATCATGAAGGCCAGGTAGAGGTCGTGGGTTCAATTCCAGACTCGTCCCTTTCCTACTTTGTATTCCTTCCTCAGCATTCGCAAGGACGTGGCCAGGACAGATCTCGACTATTGGAGAGTGCATTGCTTCCATCTAAGAGTTAGTGATTAATCCCAAATCAATATCTGTGGTAACGGATGAAAGTGATACTACTCTCATACAATAGGCTTGGCTTGTACCACCTACGAATTTGTGCGAACTGCTAAATGCTAATGCTAATTATGAAGGCTAGGTAGTTCGGGAAGTCTGAGTAGGCAGTGCGCAAGATGCCAGCAATTAAATTTTGTTGTCACGAATTTTTCGGTGACTATGAAGAAAATAATTTGTGAGCCGAAATTCAATTTATCGATGTTTAGACGATGACCCTTGTTAATTAAAAGTGGAGTAGTGGAGTGATGTGCTAAAGACTGGGATCTAAAAACTCCTTCATTTCAAGAGTAGCAAGTCAGTGATATTCATCGTGCATGGGAAAGAATTTGGTGAGGTTAATCCAATTACTTTATTTATGGATCAACATCTATTCACTGATGGTCAAATACTGAACGAACTGACGGCAATGAAAAAGTTTACTACCGCTTGCACACAGTTATAAAATTGCTTCATACTAAAGACTAACCTTTCCTTTTCTTCAATTTCAAGCCCGTTTTTTTCTCACCTTTTTTTCAATCTAAATCTTAGTTACCTATAATAGTAACAACAACAATGGTAGACAGAAGAAAGTGCCCATCAACCGAATATGTACTGAATATGTCTCCGGTCTACAACCCTTGAAAAACTAGGAAATTTGAATTTTTGCTGCTATTTATTTTGGTTTCACCGAGGTATTTTTTGCCTTGCTTTTGTAGAATTTAGCATATGACTGAGCTTCGATCGGATTTCCGGCGGAATCGAGCCGCGAACGTATGAAATCTGAATCTATGGATTTAACTATTTTGTATAAAAAGCGGCTGTTGAGCGCGTTTATTTTTCTGCCAATGAGTGTATTCAACCAATGAATAGTTATATAAAGGATTTATTTTTCTCTTCGTTATAAATGATTAAACATTACAAATTAAAAGTGGCTCCTTGGGCCAAAAGACACCTAGCACTGAATATTGTGAGCTTGAGTATCTCGATGAATAGCTATTCATAATTCGAAGACAATCAATCATATTTATAGATCGAATTACATAGTTTCTATCGTTTCGATTGCGTTATTTTTGAAGGTATAGTATAAACTGTATTCATTGTTTTGCTTGCAAGGCTAGAAATCTAGATGTCACGTCATGATCCTTCAGTTTATAACATGTTTGTTTTATTGTAGTATTATTTATAAAACAAATAAATTGCCAAGCTTTACGCTATTCAAGTCGTAAAAATATCGTAATATGTGGGTTTTCTTATTTGGTTTTTGTGATCCGCATATATGGCCGGGGATCTATTAAATTGCACCCAGTGTCAATAAAAATTACCCAATTTTTCGACCAAGATTTCATGTAGCAGACCCAAAGGATACCTTTATCTGAACAAAATATTACAAAGTCAATCAAAAAGGCGTAGGTAGTGCACTAATTAATGATTTTGTGTGTGTTACTTCTACGTGAAGTTAAACGATTTACAATGATATGGAAATGCTAATATCATCTTCCAAACTTAGATGTACATGTTCATGATAGAAATAGAGGCGAAAGTATAGAATTGATAGTTCCGTTAGGATACGGCAGGCATGAAGAATGTTTTTATAGAAGTCGATTTGAAAGCGAGCGGAGGGCAATATTTGTGATGGCACACATCACACGACCTTCCTTCTGCCAAGCTCCCGTATGAAGGGGGAGGGAAGAATATCAGTGTGGAAGCTGATATATCTCCACTGGCAAAAGGAAGGTGGTACGTCCAAGTTTGGAAGATAATATTAGCATTTCCATATCATTATCAATTATTATTGAACTCATCATTTATATGAAGTAACTTACAAACTATTTTTAACCTTATAACCTTGATATGGAAATGCTAATATCATCTTCCAAACTTGGACGTACATGTTCGTGATAGCATTAGAGGCGAAAGTATAGAATTGATAGTTCCATTAGGATACGGCAGGCATGAAGAATGTTTTTATAGAAGTCGATTTGAAAGCGAGCGGAGGGCAATATTTGTGATGGCACATATCACACGACCTTCCTTCTGCCAAGCTCCCGTATGAACGGGGAGGGAAGAATATCAGTGTGGAAGCTGATATATCTCCACTGGCAAAAGGAAGGTGGTTTGATTTGCTCATATGCCATCGCGTGCGGAAGGATTTTCTATCGACGAGTACTATCTCCAAATTTCTAATATGACATCAGCATCTAGTTGAATAGGATTTTTATTGCACAGTTCTGTTTTCTGATTGCGATTACGAAAGTAAGACAAAAGTCAATAGCTTAAAACTTAATCTTTTTATCATAATTTTTGAATGCTACAATCGATTTTAAACAAATTTCATTGTGATCATCTGAATGATTCCCGCTTAAAAATTGATAAGGGCCTACAACCATAACGTAAACATTGAGAAAATGTCGTTCGGAAAAAATGCATCTTAATTTCAATTCCCATTTCGCAGGTTTAGCAGCAGCAAAAACTTTTAAAAAGACCATAATAAACACTTTTTATTCATCCAAAACCTTATTTGCATCGAAAATAACCAAAAAAGTGTAGAAATCTATAAAAGAAAATTTTAAGTCTATTTTCATTTTTTTTCTCGGGAATAAGGCATTTTATAAGACGTTTCGCGGTGGCCCGATTATTTACTTCTAGTGTTTTGTTTTGGTACGATTCTGCGTGAACATTCTGTTAGGTCCGAACACAAAATAAAGTTTGTAACGTTTTACTTTTAATTCATGTTTTCTTCAGCTTCTAATGCTTAGAATGCAATGGTATGAATAATCTAACGACACGTTTTAAGAATCATATGAAAAACTTTGTTCTAAAACCCTGGTAGACGAAAAGTAAAACAAGCAAAATTGATGACGGGACTCATCGGAATGTTCAGCGCTAAATTACCAAACAAACGGGGTCCCACAAATTGTCAAAGTAGATAGAGAAAAACAGCTGTTTCGATCTGTCTCATAAAATGCCTTATAGGCCTTGTTGATAAGTCATTCTGTATTTGCTTGTCATTCATCGACCTTTTGCTTATGGCATTTTGCAAACGTAAACAAAGAATAAGGTTTGTGGGAGAGTTTCTTTCCGAGCTCAGGCCGATGACGGTTCGGAAAAAAATCCCGTTATCGTCCCGAAGTTGGAGAAGGCTTATTCTTGACAGAAAAAAACGAGTGGCTTGACCGTTTTTTAGGGTAGACCTACACATCTTCTTCTTCTTCTTATTGACATTACATCCCCACACTGGGACAGAACCGCCTCGCAGCTTAGTGTTCATTAAGCACTTAAGTTATTAACTGCGATATTTCTAAGCAAGTTTACCATTTTTGCATTCTTATATCATGAGGCTAGCACGATGATACTTTTATGCCCAGGGAAGTCGAGACAATTTCCAATCCGCAAATTGCCTAGATCGGCACCGGGAATCGAACCCAGACACCCTCAGCATGGTCTTGCTTTGTACACTCACAAAAAACTTCGCATTATATTCATGAGTTTACACATGGATTTTTGCAATGGGGGTAGCGAAATGGATTCCATATTTTCGACACATATATTTCATGCGCCCACATGCATTCTATGGGTGTTCACACATACTATCCATGTGGGTCATAGTATCCATGTGTGAATTTGTATGCAAATAAGTATGTGCCGACGCATGATATGCATATTTCAAAATACATGGATTTTTGCCATAAAGTATGTGTCGATTTTCCTGAGTGTAGCCGCGCGTCTTACCCCACGGCTAAGGAGGGCCCTATTTTGAAAATAACATTTTGTAGGCCTAACCAAAAAAATAGTTTTTTCTAAGTAATTTAATAGAAGATGCGGAACATTATTATACGATATATATTAGAAGATGTTATCAAAGGGCAATAGAATTTGTTTACTTTTTGTTGTAGGCCCTTATCATTTGTTAAGCGAGAATTATTCCACAGACAAACAGACATAACACATTGAACATTCACTTGTAAAATTCGTCGTCGTTCAAACAATAACGACATCAGTTAGTTGGGCAAATCACGAACCAGATGGCGGTAGTGAGCAAACGTCAAACTAGAGCAAATCCAATGCGCGCGCCACGAGTGATCGATTGGCCAACTAATGATTATTTGAATTGATCAGTAAATCAGTGAGCGATGGAAATTTGACAAGTGTTATGTCTGTTTGTCTGTGATTATTCTATCTAGCTAAACATGAATGGAACTTACTTTTGTTGAAAAATATAACTTTTTATTTAGGCAACCTCAATTCGTTTTGCTAGTGAGAAGATAGCCTTTCGGTAAAACTGAGTTGTATTAAAAAGGCAACATAGAATAATAACATAAAATGCGTTCTGAGTGTGTTGTATTGGTTATATGCACACAACTACCATGTGCTAGCAGTGCGGCATATGGGTGTGAATGGTGTGATAGCACGTGCTTATTGAAGCCGGACGACTAAACGGTTATTGTTTTCATCCGCTCGCAAAGTGTGATGGCTTTCTCATTTCGAATTTTATTACAAAATTTCTCTCTCACACGAGAGAGTAGCTTTACCTGTTTGTGTAAACACCAACAAGGTTCCATAGAAGAACTTTGATATTCTACACTCACACTTTTTATTTTAATTAATTTAATGAGTGAGAGAAGAAATGAGAGAATGCTCACGTGTCTGTGTGTTATTCCTGATATGTGGGAAGTATTGTAATCGGAAAAGTACTGTGCATTGCTGCGTAGCTTTGCACAAAGCATCCATGGCTGCTTTTTGTGATGCAAATGTTGGATTGGATTTATCTCATGCATGTATAGTTTTAGCTGACTAAGGCTAGCTCTACTCGATCGTAAAGTGCGAGAAAACTTTGAGGACCAAACATTAGGTCGTTGTAGTCTCTTGCAAATTATTAAATCCATATTGATAAAAACTATAATTTAATACTTTTGTGTTTAATCGTTTTCCCTTCTATGTTTGACCATTGCAGCCATCTTAAATGGTATGTTTTTCGATTTATTTGAATTCAAATTGGATTTCATTCTGAAGCAGACTTCAAACAACATTCAAACATTTGAAAGTTAAATTCAAACATTTTTAGTAATATGGCTAAAGTATCATCATATGTAAAGTAGATGATGTTGTATTGACTTTTTCAAATAAATAAATTGATCAAAAATAAGACATTTTAACATGAACCTGCAAATGAGACAAGATGGGTAAGCACACATACACATACATTCATTTTAAGGTTAGCTTCCAACATAATGATGGTAATTTGTTTATTAAAATGTATATTTTTACCGTTAAAAAATTATGAGATGAACCGGTCTTGGGCCGAAAATCTCTTTAATGAAGATTTAAAAAAAATGAGAAAGCAATACATAGATGGTTTGTTTTCTTCAAAAATTGCAGCCATTTTTTATGAAAAGCCTATTTTTTATTTAATAAAATCATTGACAACAAACCCATCTACATGTGTGTAATTTATTATCGTGAATAAAGCCAATATTAACTGTAGAACTCAAAGGTGATCCATTTTGCCCCTATTACCCCGGCATTTTTTGATTGACAGTAAAATAGACTTTTTTTTAATGACTCAAAGTGAATTAAAAAGTGTAATTTTCGTTGTTTTAAATCCCTGACATACAGATTATGAGCTATTTTTGAACATCCATTTTGAAAAGTTATTTTTTTTATTTGTTTTTATGCATTGAGGGTTCGCCTTAGGCGACCCATCTTTCCCAATCCTACCCTATGTTACGAAATTATATCTACTTGCCAGCTTCGTACTGCTCAAGGAATTTCATCAGCGAAAACATTTCCTGGACCATTCCCTGTTCTAACTATTTGCATAGTTATACTTTTAAAGGCCGTACTACCCTCTACAAACGTTCTGCGTCGCATAACTTGCTCAGGGAATCGAATCACCATTGGACGATATTTCCAAATAAGAATAATGATTCCATCTAACATTCCACTTACCTTTTGAGTGTCCTCCCGAACTGTGACTGCTCGCATTGCTGATGGTACGTTTTCGCGATCCACTGAGGAGTGGAATGATGGCCGTCCCGGTACCATAGCCTGCGCTCTGATGTCGCGGGGAAGAAGTTGTCGAAGAGACTACTGCAGCGATCGACGATGGCGTTGCCAGATTCGAGTTGGCGTTGCTGCTGGTCGTGAGATACGCGGTCGTACCCTGTGGCACAAGACCCGTTACTACGGCCGTTGTCGTCGAAGTGGCACTACCTCCATTCATCGGCGACACAATCCTTGCCGGCGAGGACACTACAGCCGACCCATTGCTGAGCAGACCGTTCGGAACGCTGGTTCCGCTGGCCGTCAAGATTACCGTACCATTGCTGATCTTTCCGATCGGCGGTATGAAACGATTCTCACTTACACTATTTGTCACACTGCTACCGGTACTACTCGGTATAAAACTAATTGCATTACTATTGCTACTGCTGTTAGTATGTACACTATTGGTGCTGCTGTTGGTGCCATTCTGTTGTTGCTGTGTGGTGTTGGACGTCGGAATAATCGAGACTTCACTGCTCAATCTGTGCGACGTTGGTCGATGATGCTGCTCTTGTTGCTCGAGAAACTGAGCTGCTTGAAGTAATGCATCTAACCCGGAAAACATTTTCAACGGGTCCCCGTTAAGATCGCTGAAACGTGGAGAAAATATAAAAAAAAAACTGAATTAGTACTCGCGAAGCTAGCATACGTTCTCAAACTTTGCATCTAATTACATATTATAACGGTGGGTAGATAAACAATCTCGCGCCCCCCGTTTTGCGAGCCCGAACCAAGCATGCAAACGACTGATGAACGGACGTTCAAACTACTCGGATGCACGGATTACGATATACGACTGACTGGAGAAGTTTTGTGTGAATTCCTTGAAACCAGCTGTAATCGGAGGAAGATGGAAATGGTGGCGGTGCATTGCAAAAGATATTTATAAAAACCACAAATAAGCATTCTGTAATAAATATATGTATGGAGGCATATACACAGATATGTTTTGGGAATATGGACTTGTTGGGAACGAATGAGAATGGGGAACAAGTTTGAGCAACGTCGGTACGCGTTGAAATCGAACACTCAGACTCAGTGATCATCAAAACAGAGAACAAAGTTGCGTGGAAGAGTAAACAAACCTTCAACGAAGTGGTATACGAAGAATGAGTAAGAAAACAAGATCGAGGCAGATTGTTCGATCACATGCACATAATTTTTAATGCCAAGAGTTTTCCAATGAGAAAATGTGTTATGTGATTGTGAGCAAGTTTCCGTCATTTGCTATATCAGTAGCTACAATGTGTGGTTGTGAACTCTTTTCATGTACAACAGCTTCTTTATAAACACAAAGCTGACAAACTGTGTGATCAAAAATTTAAAATACAGGATTACTGTTTCTGGACCCAAAAAGTCCTTATCCTAATTTCAATCCAAAGTAAAGTAGGGTGAACAACTTTCATTTGAGAAAATTTTCCTTGAGAGTACTGATAATCATTCTTAATTTTTCTTTAATCAATCGCCTTTTGTTGTGAAATCACTATTCAGTCTCCGAAGGACTGACTGGTCACTCGAAAATACCGGATCAATACTTCTCCATATCCAGATGTTGCAAAACTCCATATCCAGAACGTTGCAAACTTTTTAATATGATGGCGAAAAAAAAACTGCCTTTATTTCTGTTTAACTAGACTTGGAGAAACCTGAGTATCAGAAACAGTTAAAAACGTTAAGAAAATTATTTTGAGCTTTTAGTGGAATGTCTTCACTTGTCATAAGACGAGTTTGTACAATCCCATTGAATTCCACCACTTAATTGTATCTTGACAGATACGTATTTCGACCTCAACAGTAAGGCCGTCTTCAGTGTCTCGTACTTGACTCGACTTCAAGTACGAGACACTGAAGACCGCCTTACTGTTGAGGTCGAAATACGTATCTGTCAAGATACAATTAAGTGGTGGAATTCAATGGGATTGTACAAACTCGTCTTATGACAAGTGGTTTTAGTAAAACAGTTCTCGAATACCTTATCCTAATACCTTATAACTCCGTTACCTCGTGCTTCTTTTCACAAATCGGGTTTTCTTTGAGGACATTTTAAAACACATATAATTCGGGTAAAACTTTTTGTGAAATATCCATATTTGCCACTTGGGTGTCTTGCACTGGCGGATTGAAATGGGGGCAAGATGGGAACGTGATTCACCTTCGCTTAAATTAGAAGAAATAGGGGAACTGTTCAGTTTTCTATCTTTCTTTTTTTTCCATCTCATCGCGAAACATGCGTGCTCACAACTGTAAAAAAAACAAAGATAGGAAACAAATCAAATTGCAAACATAAAAAAAGAATTTTGCATAAAGTAATCAAAGTTTTCCATTGAAAAAATATAAATATCCCATAAATTAATCAATATTAGTAATAAACAATTATAAATTTTTCTACAAAAATTTCCAAAAATTAAAAACTTTCCACAAAAAAAATCAATTATTTATTCAGACTAAGGCCGAAGTGGCCTGTGCGGTATATAAGAGTCTTCTCCATTCGGCTCGGTCCATGGCTACACGTCGCCAACCATACAGTCTACGGAGGGTCCGCAAGTCCGCTGCGCACCTCGCCTTCTTGTACCCGTCGGATCGTTGTCGAGAACCATTTTCACCGGGTTACTGTCCGACATTCTGGCTACATGTCCGGCCCACCACAGTCGTCCGATTTTCGCGGTGTGAACGATGGATGGTTCTCCCAGCAGCTCATGCAACTCGTGGTTCATTCGCCTCCTCCACGTACCGTCCGCCATCTGCACCCCACCATAGATGGTACGCAGCACTTTCTCAATAACAAAAAATAAATACAGAGTATTAAAAAAATACGAAAAATTTCATGAAGAAATATATAAAAGCAATGAGATTGATTAAATTTTTCATGCATAATAAACGCTTTTATAGAAGGGGTCATCTATGGAAAAAATGCTTAGTTTACCATATGGAAATTTTCATATTTAAGTGTTGTTCATTGATTTTTTGTAGAAAGTGTTTAATTATTTGTGGCAAAAAAAAATTGTGGAAAATTTTGTAATTGTAATGGCTAATATTGATTTGTTTATGGAAATTTTGATTTTTTATTTAAATGGGAAATTTTGATTGCTGTATAGAAGACTTAAATTGCATTTTTTGCTTTTAAAAATGCCGCTTTAGTGACCAACGTTGATGAAAAAAGACACCAAATAGTGACTTTCAGTTGCAGGAAAAGTGACCAAATAGTGACTATCAGTTAGGGTTGAGAAAAATTGAAATTCTCAAATCTCAGTACGATTTGAATCAAGCGCGAAATATTGCGTCATTCGTATCATCCAATTGACTCACCGTAAGACACGGTTAACGAGTGAAACTAGGTGCCTTCGCATAAAAAACCCAAGCGCGAGGCTTTCCTTCAAATCAATTTGCTCGAGCGTGTGGATTCGATTACAGTCAAACCTCCATGAGTCGATGTTCTATGACTCGATATCGACTCATGGAAGCAAATTATTACATATTAAAAAATATTTTCTGGGTTACTGTGATGGTCCCTTCAGACAGCTTCACAAGGACTTTAAATTCCATATCTGGATATTTCCATGAGTCGATGGTCCCTTCAATATCGACTCATGGAGGTTTGACTGTAATTAGATTCGAAATGATTTTACTATTTACATTGCTTTCAGTTGTAGAAAAGCAAAAAAAAATGATTTTTAATTAAAAATTAATAACAACTATTTTGAACCAAGTTCAACAGCATTAAGGGGAGGTAATGTCAGTTCGAGTTCAATTTTTTTCTTACAGCTTTGTATATGAAAATTCCACGATTCACAAGGCCTAATATATCTATAGAAGCTTTCTCTGTTGGTTGGAAAACTTGAAAAACTATTCAGAGTTTCGTATAATAAGATTATTTTCAGCCAATTTTGAATACCGCTTCCCGCTAAAAATTATCTGTGAAAGAAAGTTTTCAACTACCCTGGTTTTTTGTATGCTTTTTCTCATAATGCGCACGTTTTCTACGAATCTCGCCAGATTTGGGGTTTACGCAAGTTACATTCCACATTAGTTTCATAAAAGTTTTATACTGGCTACATCAACCACCTGCAAAAAAACACGTAAAAGCCGCGATATTTGCATCAGAATTTATTTGTTATAATTATAATTTGTCCAGGTTGTCAAAGCTTCTTCGGAATACCAAACGGTAACTTATATTTTCTTTTGACTGGAATCTTTAAAGTTTAAGCAATTGTAAATCATGTGAATATATTAAAAAAATGTCAAGTACTAATCGAAGCGGATTTCACAAGGAGAGTAAGCTTTATATTTTAGACTCCATATACAAAAAACTATGAAAATGAAAATGTCGGATCGGAGATATTTGTTACTTAAAAATGGCAAAAAACAGAAAACAATTTTTTCTGGAAACGTACCATTGAATATTTCAGCAAATCCTCGCTCACTCTTGATTAAGGTCACTCCTGACGGAATCCAAGTTCCATAGTGCTCGCGTTTTCGGGGGCACACCACTCGATTCAGAGGCGGCTCACAACTGTCATTTTTGTTGATTTAGCCTTGCTGCGTCGCAGCATGTGTGAAATAATAAAAATGACAGTTGTGCGCTGCTTCCGTATCGAGTGGTGTGCCCCCGAAAACGCGAGCACTTTCAAACTTGGATTCCATCAGAAGTGACCTTAACACCAAGAAGTTCATTTAGAACTGAAAAGATCCAATCTAATAAGTTCAATTCACGCAAAATTTTCGATCTGCAGTTAGCCTTATGAACTTGCGAATTTATTTGGACTTTAGAGTCTCTGGGTTCATTCTGCTTCCGGGTCCTAGATCACTCATTCAGTCTTGCCCCTCTTGGGAACAACAAACGAGCTACTTTCGAAGGTGTTGTACTTTTCACAGCGGTGCGAGTCCCGGAATGATAGGCGTTCATTTTTTATATATTCACCATTCCACTATTATGCAAAATATCATCCGACTAGTACATAAAGCAAAGAGATTTCTACGAAATCTGGATTTTGATCAATCCTGGGTCTAGGACCCTAAAATAGTTGAAAATAGTGACTTTTTGCTAGAAAAAGTGACTTAACTGACTTGAGCTTGAAAAAAAGATAGTTTTTAATGACTAACCCGAAAAAAGTGACCAAGTCACTAAAAAGTGACCCGATACCAGGCCTGTTAGAGGCTACCCAAAGAATCCATATTCTATAAATCGAAAACAAAAACTGAAAAAGTCCTGCACATGTGAACCTGTTTGAAAAATTGGCCTGATGTTGGTTCAATACTGGTGAATGTAAGGCCAAACAAAATCCAGCCCTTCCTCAATGTTTTGTTTTGAATCAACTATGTACATATTTAAGCCGTCAGAAAATGTGGGTTCTCTAAGAACGTGATTTTCCATGAAGTCTCAATTTCTGCAACGATTGATAATTTGGAACTCGAAATGAGGGAAACATTTGGACCCGAAAAGTAGCTAACCAACCTATGATGGGAGCATAGCAACAACACAAACGATTAGATAGCGCATGGTTGGGGAACACGCCCCTAGGAAACACTCGGAAATGTTAAAATTGTAACAAAGTTGGACACCTGGCACGTGATTCGGCTTGCCATGTCTGCGGAGTCGTAGGACATTTCGTTGTTTGTTGCAGAAAACGGAAATACGATTCGGCAGGACCTTCAAGAATTCCGGATAAAAAGCAAAGAATTCATGCCGTGGAACCATTACAGGATAAACGAGATGTATTTTTGTGCGCACACAAGATGAGCTAGAAGAAACACTGTAACTTGATCTAGGTGGTGTTAAAGCAACAATGTTGGATGACTCCGGATCACCGGCAAACATAATCAATCCAAAGACTTTTGCCACCCTGAAAGCACGAGGCGCAGTAATGATGAACGAAAGAACACCTCATCAGGAAGAGCTTAAGCTAAAACCATTCGCGTCTAATGAGGAAATTATGTTCAGCAGAGTTTTTGAAATCGAAATTAAAACGCCCGGTGAGGACAACGGAATTTGGGCTCATGTGCTAGTAGCTCCAGAAGGCCAAGTCAATCTCTTGAGCAAAGGAACTGCGTTTGCGTTGGGAGTTCTGAAAATCGGATATAACGTAAACCAAGTATCGAACTTATCAACAATCTCTGACGACGAGTTTCCTAAGATTCCGAAACTGCAGTTAAAAATCCGGGTAGACGAGACGGTTCGCCCAATAGCTCAACCGGTTCGGAGATTTCCAATAGCCATGGAAGCGGATGTGGAAGACGCTATTTCCGATTTGCTTAAAAAGGGAATTATAGAGAGAGCAGAAGGACCTTTGACTTGGGTCTCTCCTAAAGTTCCTTTTAGAAAAACTGATGGCAGAATTCGACTTTGCGTGAACATGCGTGCAGCAAACCGTGCAATCATGAGGGAAAACTATCCTATGCCGAATATAGATAGCGTAATGGCAAACCATCGCCAAAGTAAGTAGATGATTATTTTCAATTTATATGGCTCAGAATTAATTATTTTTTATCAGGCTGCAAAGATGTTTTCTTTTCTGCATATTATCACTTATGTTGCTAACTTATGTTTGGGATTTATTCAGTCCCGGAGTTGTTCCATCGTGAGATGGAGAACTTATTTCGCGGCTTTGAAGGGCGGATTGTATAAATTGACGACGTACTGGTTCATGGTGAGACAGAAGAAGCTCATGATTAATATGATGATGGATTGACTGTAATTTAGATATTTCGGGATTTTCTTGGCATGCAGTCTTAATTCCAGAGTCAAAACAGGGTTTTACTACTGTCCGACGTTTCGGCAATTGTATTTTTCCTTCTTCAATTGCCGAAACGTCGGACAGTAGTAAAACCCTGTTTTGACTCTGGAATTAAGACTGCATGCTCATGATCAAGTTTTAGAAGAGGTGATGAAACGAATTGATGAGATGAATATGAAAATAAACGACCAGAAGTCGGTATTCGGAGTGAACGAGCTTGCCTTCTTAGGTTATCATATTTCCAAAGATGGTATCCGACCGACAGATGATAAAATCGAAGCGATACGTAGTTTGAAACCACCTACATCAGTTACTGACTTAAGATCACTTCTAGGGTTGATCAATTTTCTGGGCAGATTTGTACCTGATTTGGCAGATCTTACTTTCCACATGCGACAGTTACTTGTTAAAGGTACCTCCTTTGAATGGAAAGAGCAACATGATTCGGAACTAAACAAGCTAAAACACCTCCTAGGTAGAGTGGAATCTCTATGAAGAGGGTATAGCCTTCTTTGACCAACGAGCAGACTGAAGAATTTTAAGAAGTAAAAGAGGCTATTCATTCAGGAGGTTGGGACCAAGTACTATCGGAATATAGATATATAAATAGATATTAAACATTTGGGACACCAAGGCAGCACAGCAATGAAAGCTCAACTACGATGCAAGGTTTGGTTCCCTCAGATGGACAAGGCAGTGGATGCGGTAGTTCGAAATTGTAAGCCGTGTATTATGACATCTATTCCAGACAAACCCAATCCGCTATCCCGACGAATTCCAATAGAACTGTGGCAAGATCTTGGCGATTGGTTTTAAAAGGACTGCCCGATAATCTATCACTATTAGTAGTGGTATGTTACGCCAGTTTATACGTTCATGTCGAACCAATGAAACCCACAAGTACACAAAGCGTAATCGGCGCATTCCTATGGATGTTCAGAAGTATCATAATTCCAAGGTCTATCACGTCGTATAATGGACCTCAATTTAGATCTGCAGAGTTTTCTAAATTTTGCAGCAGTTACGGCATACATTTAAATTTATCGACTCCTTACTGGCCGGAGAAAATGGTGCAGTTGAGCGCCAAATGAGGAATATTGGAAAACGTTTGAAGATCAGCGCTATACAAGAAACAAACTGGAAGGTGGACTTGTACGAATACCTTTCTCCTGGACAGATGATGTTTGGTAGAGAAATACGCAACCGTATTCCTTCGATTCATCAACCGCCTAAATTCAAATGGGAAGCGGCTAAGGAGAAGGACATGATGATGAAGGAATATCACCAAAGACACGCTAACCAAGGACGTCACGCGAGAGAACATAATCTGAAGAGGGGAGATGTAGTTTTGATGCGTGATCTGAGGAGTCTTGGGGCGTCCGTGTAGGCGATCAAGAAAGTTCAACACACATGCTCCGACACCAAGCGAGGATACCGTGGAAAATCAAATTTCGGACACACTCAAACTTCGGACGCTTCAATTCGTATGGGAAATTTTCTGAAATATTTCATTGAAATGTTTCGTCAAGCTGCATTTGGATGACTAATAGTTTTAGCTTGTTTTAGTATAGTTACATTCTAATAAGGCATGTTAAAACAATGCGACAACATGATTAAAAGACCGTCTGAGCTGAGCAGTGCGAATTATTTCCAATTATTCTTCCTGGTATTGTGTAATCAGGTGTCTGAAGTTTGAATCTTTGTGTCCGAAATATGAACCCAACCCCGCCAGTGTCCGAGGTTTGAATCAAACAGAAGCCGGACATTTTCATAAATTACAAACATTCTTCGTAATATCTTGCATATATTAAATACGTAGCTCAAAGATGAATACTATACTTAGTGATTGCAATGGTGATTTAAACAGTGTGACTTAAAATGTCAGTAAACAGGATGATTTTATACCAGAAAGTGCTTAAGTGTCCGAAGTTTGAGTTTGCACGGTACCCAGATGTAGCGGAAGATGATAAAGCAGATCTCAAGCATCAAACGAAACGCATAAGCAGACTACCAAAAAGTTTCATGATTATGTCATGCAAATTGACGAGCAGGTTTAGGTTAAACAATAACTTGTTTTGGACTGATGTATTAAAATAATCATGTGTGGACTATATTGTTATGCTCTGTTGCATCCTGGAGCAGATCAACGAATTCCAAGAGTTCCTATATTTGGTACTCATTGACAACGAAAAAGCTTTCGATCGTATAAACCACGAAAATCTGTGGAGTGCCTTTAGACGCAAGGGAGCTCTGGACAAAATCATCTGCCTTATGGTGCTACGCTTTAACGGACAAAGGAGCTTTGTCTTCCCCCATCAGGATAGTCGCTGGAGTGAGGCAAGGATGTATTATTTCTCCGCTACTGTTCCTAATCGTAATCAGCAAGACCATGGTAGGTGCGATTGGCCGACCAAACCGACTGGTGCGAACCTGAACGACTTTGATTCGACAGATGATACTCTATTACTGCAGCGGCGCTCTGAGAAATTAATCTATTAAACCGGAAAATCGTTCGATTGTAAAATTTCAGGTCATCATTGGGAGCAAAAACTGATGAATATTTAATACTTTCGAAAGAAGAAGGTGTCGTGTCATACCATTTGTGGTGGAGTGCATTCGAGCATACATTGAAGAGCTAGACAGGTCTACCGATAGAATATCGTTTGACAAAAAATCGATGAAAATAATTCTCAATAGTAATCGGACTGGTACAAGAATAGGTGCGCAACGCATCCATTGAGATGAATCATCGAAAATCATACTTCATCTTCAGGAAGCATCAATTCGTCAAACGATCGTCATAAAGGACATTGTGTCCAGTATAAATTTCAAACGAATATAAAGGAAATACTTTGACGTTTTACATTCATTGAAAGCCAGTTTCCAACACATTTCTGCAATGCATTCCAAAAGTAACGCCTGCGACTACAACGCTGACATCTTACCTAGCAGTGTTGGTGATTGTCAGTGTCAGCGCATGAGAATTTCTTTGCCAGAGAATAAGTCTGTCGGTCTCTCTGAGAGAACGCGCGCCGGCCTGAAACAGGGATACAAAAGAGAACAGAAAACAAAACAACACACTCACTTCAATAGGAATCAACACATGACCGTCTTCCGTCGCACACGCGTCTTCGTGTTCGTCACCTCCACTACATCAACCCCCGGTTTCCGCTGATTCACCCGCGAATAGATTTTCCTTTCTTTCGTGCTTATGTCTTATGTCTGTTTATTTTTCTTTACGCAGAGAACGTCAGACGCTGATTTTAGCTATATATAAAACTCCTGATTGGACATGACTGCGGGCCGCTGCAAAAGCAAATGAAAAAAAAAACTGTTTTCGTGCGATTTTCTGTGAAAAATACGTATTTTTAGAACCGTAATAGAGTATACTAAAACATTTTTCGACTATTTTCGTTTTAATTGGACAATTTATAAGAGCGGGAACGCTGAAGTTTGGGAAAGTCGTTAGATGTAGAACTGGTGAAATTGTCACCTTCTGTTGCCAACTCATTAAGAATAAGTAGAACACATATTAATGGACTTTTAATGTTTTGGAATTTGACGAATCACCATATGTATTGGAACTGCGAGTTACACCTATCAGCGTGTTATGCATTTGTATTATATTAAGCAAAGATTGTATTTCATGAAACAAAAAAAAAAGTTCGTAGCAAACCATCCAGTAAGGATACATGTTTTGTGTTTTGGTAGATGCATGTCTAGACCTCAACGTAAGTTCGTTTTTCTCTAGTATTTATTTCGAGTTAAGCATCCACAATACATCCAGATTAGAACGAACTCGTCTACTAGACTAGTTAATTTATTTCATTTCTTAAAACTAGTCTGTAACAATTCTGTTTGAATGTTCATGAATTTGGAATCCATATTCAATGAAATTTTCTTGATATCTTCGCGTTCAAGATAGGCTTGTTCAGTTGTTTACCATAGTATATGAATTCACAGAACGGATTTCAATTCGTATATACCGTTGTATATTTGTTGACCGAAAATGCGTAGTGTGCGTAGAAAAAGGCCTACGCGTGGCAAAATGTGAAACTTGAAGACCGCTCGACCGTCAATCCAATGTTCACCGAATGAATCGAATCGTTCCCCAAGAAAAGACAGCCACAGATGAAGAAAACTAAGATAATTAGATATTTATTTACGCATGTTGCTTTATTGTTCGTGTACAGCGTACATACGAACATCCGTTTGGATTCTGCTGGATAGCCCCATGTACTTCACAGTCTGCGATGGTTTTTTTTTTAAATTTCCATCATATTTATGCGCCGGGGCACCGACGCACTTTTTCAGAATAAGTACTTTTCATAGTTGACTGAGAAGCGTTGAAAATTTCATTTGAATGAAAATCGCATAAAATTCATGATCACTATCGCATGACACTTTGTGGAGCGTGATAAATCGGTACATAGTTTCATCAAGCGTGTGACTCTACGCAATACTCATGCACAAGAAAACCAGTGCACAGTGGTGCGTTTGGCTAAAATCGTGAACTTTTTATTTTACCACTTCAGGGTGTTATTTTTCGACATTGGTGTCTTTGGGAATAAATTTTAGAAAAATATTGCGCATCGAATGACGAAAAGTTGTAGTTCCAATTTTTGCCACAGGTGGCGCTGCAAAATGTAACTTCTTTAATAAACGATTTTTAAATATGGTGTCTTTGGCAAAGTTGTAGTGTAATTTATTATGAATTTTATTGCTGAAGACACCGAGTGTCCATCTATCATCGTTTTTGAAATACAGGCATTTTTTATGGACAGACCCTAAAAAAACAGTATTTAAAGATATTTCCGAAACTAACAGTTTCAGGTCAATACAATGTTCTACAAAAATGTATATGTAATCATAATAGACCACTTTCTGGAAGAAACCAGGGATGTTTTTTGCAAACATGACTTGTTATCGGCGATTTAGGGTCGAAAATAGTGATATTTGAAGACTTCATATGCAACAGAGGGGCAAATTGGGGCAAGGAAATCCCCACAGGATTTAAAATATCTGGTCTGTAGTTTCATATGCATATAATTATGTCTGTCGCCACGTGTATCCAAACAAGTATTTCTAAATTTCATAAATCGACATTTTCAACTGATATTTATATAATAATTGAGATTTCACCACACTGCATACCACGCTGTTGAATGTTAATGTCAAAAGAAGTGCAGCGTGAAGCTATTTTTTTGTTCTCTTCATCCAATCATTTTACACAATGCAATTCTGACGTCATACGCTACTAGGGATGTCGTAAAATCCCAAATAATCGATAAGTAACTAATCGATTACTCTTTATTCTTATTGAATCGATTCATTGCTGGGTAATAATCGATTTAAAATTAATCGATTATCACAACGATGAATCGATTAATCGAAGTAATCGAATAATTTGCGACATCTCTATAACGCTAAGCGAGAGAATGAATGAGTTGACACCTTAACATTATACACTTAACAATGAATCCCAAACAGTAGGCAGTAGCTGGTTTCCTACCCACCAGCATTCAGGTGCTATCATATACATACATTTCAATTAATCGATTAATCGTTGAGATAATCGAATTATTTTGAATCGATTACTTACCAACGGTTAATCGATTCAATAATCGACAAGAATCGAGAATAATTGATGAGTTACTAATAGATTAATTGGGAATTAACGACATCTCTAAGAAGTCGCAAATTAATCGATTAATCGATTCATCGTTGTGATAATCGATTAATTTTAAATCGATTACTATCCAACGATGGATCGATTCAATAATCGACAAGAATAAAGAGTAATCGATTAGTTACTAATCGATTATTCGGGATTTTTCGACATCTCTAGGAGCGTATGACGTCAGATTTGCATTTTGTGAAATCAAAGAGATCAAAAACCAGCTTCACGCTGCACTTCTTTTTACATTAACATTCAACAGTGTGGTATGCAGTGTGGTGAAATCTCAATTATTATATAAATATCAGTTGAAAATGTCGATTTATGAAATTTAGAAATACTTGTTTGGATACACGTGGCGACAGACATAATTATATGCATATGAAACTACAGACCGGATATTTTAAATCCTGTGGGGATTTCCTTGCCCCAATTTGCCCCTCTGTTGCATATGAAGTCTTCAAATATCACTATTTTCGACCCTAAATCACCGATAACAAGTCATGTTTGCAAAAAACATCCCTGGTTTCTTCCAGAAAGTGGTCTATTTCGATTATATATACATTTTTGTAGAACATTATATTGACCTAAAACTGTTAGTTTCGAAAATATCTTTAAATACTGTTTTTTTAGGGTCTGTCCATAAAAAACGCCCGTATTTCCAAAACGATGATAGATGGACACTCGATGTCTTCAGCAATAAAATTCATAATAAATTACACTACAACTTTGCCAAAGACACCATATTTAAAAATCGTTTATTAAAGAAGTTACATTTTGCAGCGCCACCTGTGGCAAAAATTGGAACTACAACTTTTCGTCATTCGATGCGCAATATTTTTCTAAAATTTATTCCCAAAGACACCAATGTCGAAAAATAACACCCTGAAGTGGTAAAATAAAAAGTTCACGATTTTAGCCAAACGCACCACTGTGCAGTGTTGGCGTTTGTCCATGTTTGGTAAAATGTGAGTAATGCATATGTGCGCACGTTCTCTCATTTCCTCTCTCTATTTTTCGCTGACCATCAGCGTATAACTGTCCCTTGTATCAGCGCGTGGGAGAGCACACCTTTTCTGAGTGACGCTTACTCATCAATATGCAAAAATAATCTTATTTCTCACGCTTTCCATTGGGAGCACGTAAGAGAGCTCTACCACTGAGCACGCGTGTGTTTTCCATGCGAAAAAACCGGTTTTGCTTCGTTCCGACACCTTGTTTTTGCTGCTTGTTTATGCGTACTAAGTGCGTAATTTGGATGTGAGAGTGAGCATTTGGACGCATCTTTAGCAGTTGGGGAATAGATTTTCGCGTCGTTAAAAAAATCTCTAAAAACGAAAACAAATGTAAATAAAATAAAAATCATGGTCGTCGTATGGTTTGTAGAAACAAATAAGTTACTTGCTAACAAATCTGAACCTTTTAGTTTGCGTTTCAGATGTGCATGAAAGGGTTAAACATGGGATTGGATGGTTTATTAAATGAATATTGCACCCATGTATTCCATTTAATCACACACAAAACAAGAGTTTCAACTAATACGTGCATTTGTTGGAAACAAAACAAACAATGCTTTATTAGAGTGTGTGTGTGTCCTGTTTTTGTGGTTATACACACGTCACTTCAATGAATTTACTCAGTGGAGTTAAGAGAGGGAGAGAGAGAATGCACGCCGGAGCGGAAACAGAACCGAAAGAGAAATGAAAAGCAACTATTTCAAAAAGAGTTTTGAATGGCAAGGTCACAAGTGGAGTGTTCTAGTGTATGTGTCTACTTTTCTTCCAGATCGTGCGCTGTACTCAAAATTGCGCTTGGTGGCAGCATGTGCTGCACCGCATGCGTCTCTCTTTTTTACACTCTCTGCACTGCACATGTGCATACTTATTCTAGTTGACATGGTTGTTTACTTCTCTCTTCTTTGTTGACGGTTGATGGCAAACGAGTGTCTATTTTCGTGGGATTGTAATGTGAATTACAACCTAAAGTGCACTGTACTCTGATCGGTCGTTTATTTAATGAATGTATGCCTCGTTGTTGCATGTGTTAGTGCACGAAAATAAAAGTACGTGAACGATGCAAAAATTGCACACGGTGCTTCATATCAAGATTGTTTTTATGATAAAAAGTTTATTGTCTGAGGCCTAGGTAATTTTAATTACAATTATAATTGCACTAGAAGGTCAAAGATTTGAGACTTCTGTCCCTAGTCCAAATTTCCTGGTGTGGATATTAAAACTAACTACTAAAATGAAGATTTAGCAGACCTTTTAACTCTGTAATTCTTGACTAAAGGAGGATACGGAATATCTAGATTTGTGAGTCTGGCTGCGTTGATAGGGCGGTAATAATTGATGCATGGAAAAGGCATCTCTTTGTTCTTGCACACATATGTGATGGTCGAACGTGACACATGCGCGTGCATTACGTAGCGCGTGGTTCGCTTCAGCTCGACAGGGTCGATGGTGCTATTTTCAGCTGCGAGGACGCAGGTCGCCAGGAAGTTGTAAACACTTGTAAGGTGTCCACTTAGATTAACTGACGCCGCCCATTGCCATGCGTTCGAATAAGAACATAGGAGCGTCAGGGACGCTCCATACCATAGTACATATGGACTGGCCTCTCCCTTGCCCACGTTGCATCTTTGTTTTTACAGACTCAGGAGAGTCTCTTTGTCAACCGCGAAGTGAATGTGCATACAGGTTCAACCTTCACATCTGCTGATGAACTTGTGCATCCACTGCCCTACTGGCTACTACTGGCTGTTTCAGGTTTCTACCACTACTACGGAACTCTCTTTTTATCTGTGATTTCTTTCGTCGTGTGATAACGACGCCGACGACGAAGAGCGAGTTGGCATGGACTAGAGAGATTATCAAGCAACCACACCATTGCACTGGGAGTGTGTTTATGATGGAGCTGTTGGGTGACGGAGTGTCAATACAAGGATTTTATAAAAAAAATCTGATTATAATTTATATTATCTTTTTTATTAACGGAAATTACGCGAATTAGTTTTACCAGATTATGGTCAAAAGAGCTTTGTTTATAAAAATTTATGAAACTTTGACTAAAACTAACTAAGGGTGTAATGTTTACATTAGCTGAATCTTATGGCAATCTGTCAAGTGATTATTGAAAGGGCATCGTAGCAAGAGCAGATCCGCAAAAAAAGTGCGTCGCCGTGGAAAACGCGACTGCGTTCCTCAGATGAATCGGGAAACATCTGGGAATTCATCATTCGACGGTGTCACGAGTGGTGAAATCATTCAACACGTAAAAAAAATTAATGTTGTTTATTATTAATATTTCTAATACTTTTTTGCCAAAGCAGGCGTTTAATGACATGTATAAGAAAAAACTTATACATCGCATTAGTCACATACATTCGGAAACTTATACTTTTCATTAACTTATGAATGTTATTAGCTTTTTGATATGGGATCATTCATTAGGTGGCATAATGAAGAGTATAAGTATTTTCGAATGGTTTTTTGCCATAACATATAAGGTTATTTTTTTACGTGAAGGAGACCCAAACTACCCAGCGGCGGCCAGGCAGCGGCAAAAAACCAAAGACAACTGTACCGAGAGTGGATATCGAAACCGAGGTGTACCGTGATGGACGACGAGACTTACATCAAGGCGGACACAGAGTAGTTGTCAGGGCAGGAGTCTTACGTTGCCACATCACGGAATATTTTCCGAGAAAATTCCGAACAATTCTTCGAGCAAATTCTGAACTTCCCGATAAATTACCAAAGAATTTCCACAAAAAATACCAAAAGCAATTCCCATGGAAAATTTAAAAAAATCCAAGGAAATAAAGAACAAAAAATCAAAGATTTTCCTAAAGAAATCTTAAAGCAAAAAAGTTCCATTTTAAAAGAATTTTCCAAGAAAATTCCAGAGATTTTTTCACGAAATTTTCAAAGTATTTCCCAAAAAAATTCCAAAGTATTTTCTAAGGAAATTCCAAAGAATTTTCCGACGAAAAAATTCGAGGAAATTCCAAAAAATTTCCCGTAGAAATTCCAAAGAATTTCCCGAGGAAATTCCAAAGAATTTCCCGAGGAAATTCCAAAGAATTTTTCGAGGAAATTTCAAAGAATTTTTCGAGGAAATTCCAAAAACTTTCCCGTAGAAATTCCAAAGAATTTCGAGGAAATTCCAAAGAATTTCGAGGAAATTCAAAGAATTTCGAGGAAATTCAAAGAATTTCCCAAGGAAATTCCAAAGAATTTTCCCAGGAAATTCATAAGAATTTCCCAAGGAAATTCAAAAGAATTCCCCAAGGAAATTCAAAAGAATTTTCCAAGGAAATTCAAAAGAATTTTCCAAGGAAATTCAAAAGAATTTCTAAAGGAAATTCTAAAGAATTTCACAAGGAAATTCCAAAGAATTTCACAAGGAAATTTCAAAGAATTTCCCATGGAAATTCAAAGAATTTCAAGGAAATTCTAAAGAATTTCCCATGAAATTCCAAAGAATTTCCCAAGGAAATTATTTAGAATTTCCCAAGGAATTCCAAAGAATTTCCCAAGGAAATTCCAAAGAATTTCCCAAGGAAATTCCAAAGAATTTCCCAAGGAAATTCCAAAGAATTTCCCAAGGAAATTCCAAAGAATTTCTCAAGGAAACTCCAAAGAATTTTCCGAGGAAATTCCAAAGAATTTCAAGGAAATTCAAAAATTTCCCAAGGAAATTCAAAATTTCCAAAATTCAAAATTTCCCAAGGCAATTCCAAAGAATTTCCCAAGGAAATTCCAAAGAATTTCCCAAGGAAATTCAAAGAATTTCAAGGAAATTCCAAAGAATTTCCCAAGGAAATTCCAAAGAATTTCAAGGAAATTCCAAAGAATTTCGAGGAAATTCCAAAGAATTTCCTGAGGAAATTCCAAAGAATTTCGAGGAAATTCCAAAGAATTCCCCCAAGCAAATTCCAAAGGATTCCCCGAGGAAATTCAAACAATTTCGAGGAAATTCAAAGAATTTCGAGGAAATTCCAAAGAATTTCGAGGAAATTCCAAAGAATTTCCCGAGGAAATTCCAAAGAATTCCCCGAGGAAATTCCAAAGAATTTCCCGAGGAAATTCCAAACAATTTCCCGAGGAAATTCCAAAAAATTTCCCGAGGAAATTCCAAAGAATTTCCCGAGGAAATTCCAAAGAATTTCCAGAGGAAATTCCAAAGAATTTCCCGAGGAAATTCCAAAGAGTTTCCCGAGGAAATTCCAAAGAAAATTCCCAAGGAAACTCCTGAGAATTTCCCAAGAAAATTCCAAAGAATTTCCCAAGAAAATTCCAAAGAATTTCCCAAGAAAATTCCAAAGAATTTCCCAAGAAAATTCCAAAGAATTTCCCAAGAAAATTCCAAAGAATTTCCCAAGGAAATTCCAAAGAATTTCCCAAGGAAAATCCAAAGAATTTCCCAAGAAAATTCCAGAGAATTTCTCAAGGAAATTTCAAAAAATTTCCCAAGGAAATTCCAAAAAATTTCCCAAGGAAATTCCAAAGAATTTCCCAAGGAAATTTCAAAGAATTTCCCAAGGAAATTCCAAAGAATTTTCCAAGAAAATTCAAAAAAATTTCCCAAGGAAATTCCAAAGAATTTCCCAAGGAAATTCCAAAGAATTTCCCAAGAAAATTCCAAAGAATTTCCCAAGAAAATTCCAAAGAATTTCCCAAGGAAATTCCAAAGAATTTCCCAAGGAAATTCCAAAGAGTTTCCCAAGGAAACTCCTGAGAATTTCCCAAGGAAACTCCTGAGAACTTCCCAAGGAAATTTCTACGAATTTCCCAAGGAAATTCTTACGAATTTCTCAAGGAAATTCCTACGAACTTTCCAAAGATATTCCAAAGAATTTCGGAAGGAAATTCCAAAGAATTTCCCAAGAAAATTCCGAAGAATTTCCCAAGGAAATTCCAGAGAAATTCCCAAGGAAATTTCAAAAAAATTTCCAAGGAAATTCCAAAAAATTTCCCAAGGAAATTCCAAAGAATTTCCCAAGGTAATTTCAAAGAATTCCTCAATGAAATTCCAAAGAATTTCCCAAGGAAATTCCAAAGAGTTTCCCATGGAAATTCCAAAGAATTTCCCAAGGAAATTCCAAAGAATTTCCCAAGGAAATTCCAAAGAATTTCCCAAGGAAATTCCAAAGAATTTTCCAAGGAAATTCCAAAGAATTTCCCAAGGAAATTTCAAAGAATATCCCGAGGAAATTTCAAAGAATTTCCCGAGGAAACTCCAAAGAATTTTCCGAGGAAATTCAAAGAATTCTCCTGAGGAAATTCCAGAGAATTTTCCTAAGAAATGCCAAAGAATTTCCCGAGAAAATACCAAAGAATTTCCTGATGAAATTCCAAAAAAAATCCCAAGGAAATTCCAAATCATTTTCCGAGGAAATTTCAAAGAATTTCCCAAAAAAAATCCCAAAGAATTTCTCGAGGAAATTCTAAAGAACTTCCCGAAGAATGTCTAAAGATTTTCCCGAGGAAATTTTAAAGAATTTCTCGAGGAAATTCCAAAGAATTTCGCGAAGAAATTCCAAATAATTACCCAGGGATATTCCAATAATTTTCCGAGGAAATTCCAAATAATTTCCCAATTATATTCCAAATAACTTCCCGAGGAAATTCTAAATAATTTCCCGATGAAAACCAAAGAATTTCCCCGAGAATTTCCAAAGAATTTCGCGAAGAAATTCCAAATAATTTCGAGGAAATTTCAAAGAATTTGCCGAGGAAATCCCGAAGAATTTGCCGAGGAAATTCCAAAGAATTTCACGAGGAAATTCCAAAAAATTTCCCGACGAAATTCTAAAGAATTTCCAGAGGAAATTCCAAAGAATTTTCCGACGAAATTTCAAAGAATTTCCTGAGGAAATTCCAAAGAATTTCCCGAGGAAATTTCAAAGAATTTCCCGAGGAAATTTCAAAAAATTTCCCGAGGAAATTCCGAAAAAAATCCCGAGGAAGTTCCAAAGAATTTTGCGACGAAATTCCAAAGAATTGCCCGAGGAAATTCCAAAGAATTTCCCAAGGAAATTCTAAAGAATTTCCCAAGGAAATTCTAAAGAATTTCGAAAATTCAAAGAATTTCGAGGAAATTCAAGAATTTCCTGAGGAAATTCCAAAGAATTTCGAGGAAATTCCAAAGAATTTCCTGAGGAAATTCCAAAGAATTTCCTAGGAAGTTCTAAAGAATTTCCCTGAAGAAATTTGAAAGGATTTCCCGAGAAAATTCCGAAGAATTTCCCGAGGAAATTCCGAAGAAATTCCCAAGGAAATTCCACAGAATTTTCCGAAGAAATTCCACAGAATTTTCCGAGGAAATTCCAAAGAATTGCCCGAGGAAATTCCAAAGAATTTCCAGAGGAAATTCCAAAGAATTTCCCGAAGAAATTTCAAAGAATTTCCCGAGGAAATTCCTGAGAATTTCTCGAGGAAATTCCAAAGAATTTCCCGAGGAAATTCCAAAGAATTTCCCGAGGAAATTCCAAAGAATTTCCCGAGGAAATTCCAAAGAATTTCCCGAGGAAATTCAAAAGAATTTCCCGAGGAAATTCCAAAGAATTTCCCGAGGAAATTCCAAAGAATTTCCCGAGGAAATTCCAAAGAATTTCCCGAGGAAATTCCAAAGAATTTCCAAGGAAATTTCAAAGAATTTCCTGAGGAAATTCCAAAGATTTTTCCAAGGAAATTCCAAAGAATTTCCCAAGGAAATTCGAGAATTTCGAAATTCAAAGAATTTCCTGAGGAAATTCCAAAGAATTTCAAGGAAATTCCAAAGAATTTCAAGAATTCCAAAGAATATCGAGGAAATTCCAAAGAATTTCCGAAATTCCAAAGAATTTCCTGAGGAATTCACAGAATTTCCCGAGGAAATTCCACAGAATTTCCCGAGGAAATTCCACAGAATTTCCCGAGGAAATTCCAAAGAATTTCCCGAGGAAATTCCAAAGAATTTCCCGAGGAAATTCCAAAGAATTTCTTGAGGAAATTCCAAAGAAAATTCCTAAGGAAACTCCTGAGAATTTCCCAAGGAAATTCTTACGAATTTCCCAAGGAAATTCCTACGAATTTCCCAAAGAAATTCCAAAGAATTTCCCAAGGAAATTCCAAAGAATTTCCCAAGAAAATTCCAAAGAATTTCCCAAGGAAATTCCAGAGAATTTCTCAAGGAAATTTCAAAAAATTTCCCAAGAAAATTCCAAAAAAATTCTCAAGGAAATTCCAAAGAATTTCCCAAGGAAATTACAAAGAATTTCCCAAGGAAATTCCAAAGAATTTCCCAAGGAAATTAAAAAGAATTTCCCAAGAAAATTCCAGAGAATTTCCCAAGGAAATTCCAAAGAATTTCCCAAGGAAATTCCAAAGAATTTCCCAAGGAAATTCCAAAGAATTTCCCAAGGAAATTCCAAGGAATTTTCCAAGGAAATTCCGAAGAATTTCCCAAGGTAATTCCAAAGAATTTCCCAAGGAAATTCAAAAGAATTTCCCAAGAAAATTCAAAAGAATTTCCCAAGAAAATTCAAAAAAAAATTTCCCAAGGAAATTCCAAAGAATTTCCCAAGGAAATTCCAAAGAGTTTCCCAAGGAAATTCCAAGATTTTCCCAAGGAAACTCCTGAGAATTTCCCAAGGAAATTCTTACGAATTTCTCAAGGAAATTCCTACGAATTTTCCAAAGAAATTCCAAAGAATTTCCCAAGGAAAATCCAAAGAATTTCCCAAGGAAATTCCAGAGAATTTCTCAAGGAAATTTCAAAAAATTTCCCAAGGAAATTTCAAAAAATTTCCCAAGGAAATTCCAAAGAATTCCTCAATGAAATTTCAAAGAATTTCCCAAGGTAATTCCAAGGAGTTTCCCAAGTAAATTCCAAAGAATTTTCCAAGGAAATTCCAAAGAATTTTCCAAGGAAATTCCAAAGAATTTCCCAAGGAAATTCCAAAAAAATTCCCAAGGAAATTCCAAAGAATTTCCCAAGGAAATTCCAAAGAATTTCCCAAGGAAATTCCAAAGAATTTCCCAAGGAAATTCCAAAGAATTTCCCAAGGAAATTCCAAAGAATTTCCCAAAGAAATTCCAAAGAATTTCCCAAGGAAATTCCAAAGAATTTCCCAAGAAAATTTCAAAGAATTTCCCAAAGAAATTCCAAAGAATTTCCCAAGTAAATTCCAAAGAGTTTTTCAAGGAAATTCCAAAGAGTTTCCCAAGGAAATTCCAAAGAGTTTTCCAAGGAAATTCCAAAGAGTTTCCTCAGGAAATTCCAAAGAGTTTCCTCAGGAAATTCCAAAGAATTTCCCGAGGAAATTTAAAAAAAATCCATGGAAAATTCCAAAGGATTTCCCAAGAAAATTCCAAAGAATTTCCCAAAAAATTAAAAAAAAAATCCCAAGGGAATTCCAAAGAATTTCGCAAGAAAATTCCAAAGAATTTACCAAGGAAATTCCAAAATATTTCCCAAGAAAATTCCAAAAAAAATCCCGAGGAAATTCCAAAGAATTTCTCAAGAAAATTCCAAAGAATTTCCCGAGAAAATTTCAAAGAATTCCCCGAGGAAATTCCAAACAATTTCCCGAGGAAATTCCAAACAATTTCCCGATGAAATTCAAAACAATTTCCCGATGATATTCTAAAGAATTTCCCAAGGAAATTCCAAAGAATTCCAAAGAATTTCCCAAGAAAATTCCAAAACATTTATTTCCCAAGGAAATTCCAAAGAATTTCCCAAGGAAATTCCAAAGAATTTCCCAAGGAAATTCCAAAGAATATCCCAAGGAAATTCCAAAGAATTTCCCAAAGAAATTCCAAAGAATTTCCCAAGGAAATTCCAAAGAATTTCTCAAGGAAATTCCAAAGAATTTTTCAAGAAAATTCCAAAGAATTTCTCAAGGAAATTCCAAAGAATTTCTCAGGGAAATTCCAAAGAATTTCTCGAGGAAATTCCAAATTTCCTAAGGAAATTCCAAAGGATTTCCAAAAGAATGTCCAAAGGAAATTCCGAAGAATTTTCCAAGGTAATTCAAAAAAAATCCCAAGGAACTTCCAAAGGATTTCCCAAAGAAATTCTAAAGGATTTCCCAAAGAAATTCCAAAGGATTTCCCAAAGAAATTCCAAAGGATTTCTCAAGGAAATTTCAAAGGATTTCCAAGGAAATTCCAAAGAATTTCCCAAGGAAATTCCAAAGAATTTCCCAAGGAAATTCCAAAGAGTTTTCCAAGGAAATTCCAAGAATTTCCCAAGGAAACTCCTGAGAATTCCCCAAGGAAATTCTTACGAATTTCTCAAGGAAATTCCTACGAATTTTCCAAAGAAATTCCAAAGAATTTCCCAAGGAAAATCCAAAGAATTTCCCAAGGAAATTCCAAAAAATTTCCCAAGGAAATTCCAAAAAAATTCCCAAGGAAATTCCAAAGAATTTCCCAAGGTAATTTCAAAGAATTCCTCAATGAAATTCCAAAGAATTTCCCAAGGTAATTCCAAGGAGTTTCCCAAGGAAATTCCAAAGAATTTTCCAAGGAAATTCCAAAGAATTTCCCAAGGAAATTCCAAAAAATTTCCCAAGGAAATACCAAACAATTTCCTAAAGAAATACCAAAGATTTTTCTAAAGAAATTCCAAAGAATTTTCCAAGGAAATACCAGAGAATTTCCTAAGGAAATTCCCAAGAATTTTCCAAGGAAATCCCAAAGAAATCCCAAAGAATTTCCCAAGGAAATTCCCAAGAATTTCCCAAGGAAATTCCAAAGAATTTTTTCCTAACATTTTTTCCAAGGAAATTTCAAAGAATTTCCCAAGGAAATTCCAAAGAACTTACCGAGGAAATTTCAAAGAATTTCACGAGAAAATTCCAAGGAATTTCCCGAGCGATTTCCAAGGAATTTCCCAAGAAAATTCCAAGGAATTTCCCGAGTTTAATTTCAAGGAAATTCCAAAGAATTTCCCGAGGAATTTCCAAAGATTTTTCCGAAGTAGCTCCGAAGATTTTCCCGAGGAAATTCCGAAGCAAATAGTCTTTTTTTCTGAAGTATCAGATAGCCAAAGAAATAAGCAGAAAAAGATGAAGATGACATTAAAAATGGTGTGAATTTCAAGTAGTATGTACGAAATTCACCAGGAGAATATCAAAACAATTCTTACTAACACGTCTTTACGTTTTCAACATAATGCTCGGAGATGAGCCAGCCTCGGGTTGAAAGTCTCCTTAATAAAGATACAAAAAAAACATAATGCAAGTTATAGACATCTTACTACTCTATATAGTTTGTTCACTCAAAGAAATAAGGATTCTGTTCTTATTTGAACATGCTACAATTAGGGGAATTTTACGCCAAAATTCGTCATCAAAATGTTCTAATACGGTTCATATGAATCATTAACGATTGTATTTTTTTGTCAGTCCACGTAGCTCGAATAGTTCTATAATCTACCGATAGGTGTCTGCCATTTTCAAGGCGGAATTTCCCAAAAAAAATAATCTTGAGTCTTTACGAGAAACTTTTATTTTGAGTTGACATCAATCGTCTTTCCGTCTAATAAAGATCGACGTTTCGGACGTATTTGTTGTGCCTTTTTTCAAAGGATAGATAAACGCTCCGTTCATAAATGCCCTCAGCATAATAACACGTCAACTTTTTCCGGTGTTGCCAATCTATTTGCGATGGCGGTCTTTTCGAGTATAAAATGTATTGTTTTCGATTATCTTATTCTACACTGCTGTTGCAACGTCACTAGCGAGCTGAATCTATATATGACCGGTAGAACGGGTCCCCAAAAAGTGCACAAAGAGCCTTTGGTAGGACTCTGACAAAAAATGCTTACGAGAATGACATAAAATACTTACAAGTAGATAACTAATCTTCAGAAGGGTGCTGGTACTTACCAAAAATCTGTAAAGAAAAAACGAAAAACACGTCATTAGTATGTCATTCAGGAATAGGTCATCGCATAACGACACTCAATAGCAAAGCCGCCGCTCCGGGTGAAATTCAATTATCATGCCGAACAACGAACAACATAAAAATCGATTAACATAAATTGGATTCAGTGCCTAACCCGAATCCAAATTAGCTCGTAATCTTTTTTTTTCTTCATGCTAACATTCTATGCGTACAGTGCGACTACTTTCCAGTTTTCGGTCGATTGCACGTGTCAGCAGGAAACGCAACTTGTTCGCGAAATGAAACGCACTACAAACAGCGCACTTTTATCATCGGCTGACTGCGCGCCGAACTGACCTCAACTTACTCTCTGTATGTATTTTCGCCCACGATAGATCTCCTTGTTCTATGATCTATGCACCCATGAAATTTAAATCACAGGATTATCACTTTTGATTAATTCGCGTCTACGATGAGTAATTCGGTTCGGCAGAATTCAGAAGGCTACGTGACCTGAACAACTGGCACAAATGGCTGGATAACGTCAGTAGACCTATTCAAATCCGTGCACACATATTTTGATCGAACCTGACACTGACGACTGGCTGCGGTGATGGCACATGGTCTCCAGACACTAATGCTCGGCGTGAGATGACTGACGCTCGCCGCACTTCGAGAGCCCCGTCGTGCCAACGAGCTTTCGTTACGTTGACGATGAGTTCAGAAATAAAAACAAATCGCGAACCAGCAGTCCGGTCCGCGTCGGCTGGTACCGTGACGAGCCGATTCTCACACTACGGCAGTCGGACATACAACACTTCGAACGAAAAACCTTCTCTATCAGCCCAGGCGAGTCACATGGCCGGCATTCGGACTCTATACACGGGGCCTTTTGCGACTACTTATGCATGTAGATTGGTCGCTGTGGTTATTATCAACACACCGCGCGCACCGCAGACAAACTACGACAACCAGCCAGGCCAGTTTCCCAAGAGGCACGCGAAAGCGCGTGTCCTCTCTCGGTGCGATGTGAAGAGCATTGTTGGCGACTCTCGCCTGCTTCGATAGAGCTGTACGAAAAATGCTAGATGAACATTCGAATTTGTCCTGTAAAGCTAACTGAAATTAGAAAACCTAATGTAACCTAATGTATTCCTTGTTAAAACATCAAATACACCATTTGAAAACTTCGTATTTTTAAGCAAACTAAAAGAAGATCTATTTATTTTATGAGTCAATTTCGGCAGCATATAAAATTCGGTAAGCGCATGCGTGTAGAGCGCCAACAACCGTTGCCGGGTTTCTCAGTATCTATTCGCTGGTCGTGTTGTTGGTAAGTCCTCAACTCAATACAACGATAAAGATGATCGACGCCCCGCCGTGGCGTGTCGGATTTTCGGTTATTGCAACGCGGTGCTGTGCCGCCCCCGTTGTCGCCACTAGCCCCCATCGGTCGGGCGAACAGGCGCGTGTTGTAATTTTGTTGTTATTTTGGAGTTCTGTTGGTGGCGGCCCGGTGGCGCCGAATGTTGAAGAAGGGCAGGATTGAAGCAACGGGTGGGTGCAAAAGCCGCCCGGCGTACATTGTTTGGGAGAAGTGTTTGTATTTTGCCACGCGAAAGCGATTCAGCTCTGTTGATGTTGGTGATTCTGGAAGTGATTGTATAGAAAGCAGTATTTATTTTGGGTTTTGGTTTTAGCTCGCATTTTTATTCATTTTAGACTAGTTGGCGATGTGTACACGAAGAACGTTTGTCAGCTTGAGTTGGCGTTTTTTCCACATTCATCTATATTTTAAAATTCAGGAAGCAAGTATGATATAACATGGCCTAAGACAGTCAACGATGATTCACTTCAGAAATCCCCGAAATGTAATTTCAGCACGATCTGAGATCAAGTTTTTTTAAACACTTACATATAAAATGTTAGAACTTTCTTGGGTATTAGCCTCAAGATCTGTGTCATAACCTATGGTATAATGACTATTCTAATTCCTTGTCATTGTTTCGTCTTATCGTCCTTATTTTTACAACCATAGAAAAATGGAAAATAATATATGTATGTTACGTCGTTTTTGACTAATCCACACCCGTATTCTTGATCGCGGAAGATAAAAACTTTACAACGGATCCGAATCGTTCATTTGTTTTTGCTGGCAGGAACGAGAATGCGCATCAACCTTCATTTGAAAGAGCATTCGAACGTAAACAAGAATATGTGTGCAAACTTAAACAGGTGTTATCTAAATTTATTTTTCAACTGTTCCATCCAAAATTGATGTAGGAATTTCCTCGAAATGTATTTTAAGAATTCTGCCAGTACTTCTCAAGAAATTCCTTTGAAAACTCTGGGAAGAAAATTCCTTTCTGGAGAAATTATGGAAGATATCTGAGGCAATTTCAAAATGTATTTCAGAAGGAATTTCCGAATGAATTCTTGAAGAAATTTCCGAAGAATAATCTAAATAGATTCTAAACAAGAATTTTTAAACGAATTTCTGAAGGAATTGTTGAAGGAATCCACGAAAAATTTTCCAATGGAATTTTCAAACAAATACCTAGATTTCTAGATTTCTACAGGAATTCCTTCGAAAATTACTTCAGAAACTCCTGCAAAAATTCGTTCAGGAACATCTGAAGGCATTCCTTCGAGAATTCTGCCAGAAAATTCTCCTGGAATTCCTTCAAAAAATCCGGACAGTAGTAAAATAAAAACTGAAATTGAGGCTGGCATAAAAAAAATCAAAAATATTGGGATTGCGGTTGATCCATAATCATACTTTTTCGGCTATTCCCAAGAATTCTTTGGAAATTTACTTCAGAAGTTGCTTGGAAAATTTGTCCAGTGTTCATAAATTCATTCAAAAGTTCGATCGGGAAATCTTCCAGAAATTTTTTTTTCCACCACGAATTCCATACTCTCGGCTCCCGTAATTTTACCGGAATTTCTTTCATGAATTTTCGAACGAATTCCAAAAAAATCGGAAAGAACTCCTGAAGTAATTTCCTAAAATTCTCTTTCTCTGTGCACTCCTCAAAAAATTCCTTCGGAATTTCCCCTAGGGATTCTTTCGGAAAATTCTCAGGAAATTATTTTGGAGATAGATCGAGAAACGACTTGGCGAGCGTGAGGCGCATTCGAGGATGGAGAGATGCGACCTCGAACCGTGTATTGTGGCGTCAAATTGTTAATTCAGTGTTATCTGTTTAGATGTAAACTAAATAAATGAAATGAGATCGAGAAATTCTTTTGGAAATGCATCAAAATTTCCGTCAAAAATTCCTATAGGAAAACATTTAAAAAAAATCCTTAAGGGATGCTTGCGACTTGAGAATTTCTACGGAAATTTCTTCCGAGATTTCTTGGAAAATTGCTTAACAAGTTATTTAAAGAATTGCTTCGGAAATTAATTTTGAAATACAATTGAGAATTACTTTGGAAATTTGGTCGGGATTCCAACTGAAAGTTCTTCGGAAAATTTACGGAAATTGCATCCACCCGAAATGCCCTAAAATGAATTTTCTTTATGATTTCTTTAGGAATTTCTGCGGGAGTTGTATTAGCAATTCTTTCGTGGTTCCCGCTTTGAATGGGGTGCTCTCGAAAGCGCGAGTGCGTTCAGTTTTAGATTCTGGGACGCTTGTCCTTAAGATTTTTTTTCCGTGGGAGTTACTTCAGAAATTCTTTAAGGAATCGTTCGGAAATTACTTTAGGATTTCTTTCGGAAATTTTGTCTGGGAATTATTTAAAATTTCCGTTAGAAACTCTTCCAAAAAATCCTTCAGTATTTAGTATTTTGTTCTTTAAACAATTTCCGAAAAAAGTTGTCCAACAAAATTTCCAAAATACTTCCAGGAATTTTGGAAGAAATTTCATATGGTTTTATTAAAAGGAGTCCCGAAGAATTTCCTGGAGAAAGTTTCTGAGGCCTTTCCGGAGAAATGTACAGAGGCATCTCCAGTGAATTTTGCAAATGATTCCCTTGACAAATGTGAAAAGGAATTCCTGGCGTAAATTTATTTATAAATAAAAATGAATTTAGTTGTCCTTCCTGACGATTTGGACCGATTTGAAAGATTTTTTTCCTAATCGATTTTTTGGGGCTCCGCATGTTTTGTATATACAAAAAGTTGGTGAATTTAACGGGGAAAGGTAAAACAAAATCATTGGAATTCAATTATGGGTCAGTTGCTGAGGAAAGCAAAACTATCACACGGAAATTGATCTAGAGTGCGGTGCTGTAAATACCTATTTTGCAATTCCTGATCATAATACCTGGTTTATAGTTGGCGTTTGAGTGATAAAACGGCCTACTTTTCCATACCAATGACATGGGTGCTTTAATGAACATTATGCAACTCAAATGGGTTGCATACCATCCATTATAGCACTCATTTGGGTACTATAATGGAAAACCAGCATTATAACAATAGTTAGATGACCATATTTAGCTCAATTGGCATGAGTGAGTGTTCAAATAATGTATTCTCTGTGTCACGTAATGAATGAAATAATTTTATGAGCATGACATCAAATTTTCCAAAGGCTGGTTTATCTATCGCTTTATGGTCTGTCGCGCACGCAATGAGGGACGATAATATGGAATCTGTTTGTTTACTGCAGCGACATGATTTTGTGAAGTAAATCATGAAATCGTGAAGTGATCAAGTGAAGTAAATAAAAGTGTATCATTTTGGACAGATTTATCATATTTAAGCCATTTTTCTTCTTTGCAAAAAATAGCGTGTGCAACTCGTTGCAAAACTCGATTTTTCCAGCACTCGTAGTATACATCAGAGTCTCTTAATTCTCGTGTATACACAGATGAGACAGTGTGCCATGAGCTACAAAAGCTCACGTAGCACCGATTCTGTGCGACGAGAGAAGCTAGCGCGCGCATAAAATAACTGAGTGAGCGTGTCTCAATGTACGTCTCATGAGACTCATCTCATGCGCTTGGAATGCATAGCTGGCGTTACTTAGGCGACGATATTATTGAATGAAAATTTCCCGCCCAAGCAGTTTGACGCACTTTCGCTGTTGTTTGTAAAGGTTTGCCATGGCAAACATCGCATGAGCTGATCGCATTGAGATGTCTCAATGCGACTCACCAATGTTAATGTGAGGTACACAAGCCTCGTGAGACTCGCGTGCGCTAAATTTTATGTGCGCGTAGCAGTCGTTGCTCAATCTCATCCTTTTTTGTACGCGTGCATGATGTCTAGTATACATATACGTACAACTCGTGCTGAAAAAATCATCTTTTTGCAACTAGTGACACAAACTACTAGTTCAGTATATGACATTTGCAACATAAACACCCGGGCTAAGCTGCGTACTTTTCGCTAGTTTCTAAATAAAATCAAAACATATTCCTTAGAAAGTATGAAATCAATTTCCGAACAAATGCCTAAAGGAAGTTCCAAAGAAATTCCTGCAGAAAATTTTTTTTGTAGGTATTCCGAGGAATTTCTAGAATAATTCGTAGAGGAATTCCCGAAGAAATTTCGAAGTTATTCCCGGAGAAATTCTTGTGGAAATTTAAGAATGTCGAATGCTTTCAAGAGTTCCTTTGTCCTTTCCGTTAGGAATTTGTTCGGAAATTCTTAAGGAAATTCCTAAAATTTTGTTCTAGAATTGTGGAAAGGGTTCTTGCTGGAAATTTCAGAGGAATTACTGGAGATATTTACTTGGGAATGAATTTCCGTTGATATCCGAAGGAATTCATGTAATTTTCAATTTGAAGGTTTTGAAAAAAACATCCCAAAGAATTCCCAGTAACCTTTTCAATAAATTAGATGATTGCATTGTACATTATAGACGATAAAATGCAATACAATTTCGAAACATTTGCCTGGTTTTGTTTAACTAATAGGTCATTGTGATATGGGTGTATTCTTTGCTAGGGAACACTTGCTCACTTGAAAACTTCTAGTCTAGTCTAGATTTCTTATAAAATTCATATTTTCACTCAAATTTGCTTTTATTTTACAATGTGCAAACCCTCACAGTCTGGTCTACAATTCAGGGAAGGGCTGTTCGGCCGAATGCCGTTTCCCCGAATGACGCTAGACGTAACCATTAGGCCATTAGACCATTAGGTCGAAAGTAGTTTGGCCGAAATGGTCATGTAGCCTAATAGGTCATTTGACCGAAAAGGACATTTGGCCGAATAGGATATTTGACCACATAGGACATTTGACCGAACAGGACATTTGGCTAAACAGGACATTTGACCGAATATGACATTTGGTCGAATAGAACATTTGGCCGAATATGACATTTTATCGAATAGGACATCTAGCCGAATAGGACCTTTTGCCGAACGGGACATTTGGCCGAATAGGATATTTGGCCGAACATGTCACTACTCACTTCTCATTTCTCACTGCTTACTGTAAAAAGAGAGAAGCGCGGAGTGACGTCTCACTTCTCACTTCGCACTACTCACTTTTCACAGTGAGAAGTGAAAAACTCACAGTGAGAAGTGGGAAATAAGCAGTGAGAATTGAGCCGTCTCACTTTTCACTCATTTCTCGCTTTTCATACGACCTCGGCCAAATATCCTGCTCGGCCAAATGACGTATTCGGTCAAATGACCTATTCAGCCAAATGATCTGTTTGGCAAAATAACATCTGCGGCCAAATGGCCTTTTCGGACAAATGACTTTCGGTCAGATGGGTTTAGGCCTAATGATTTGTTCGGCCTAGTGGCATTCGGCCAAACGACCCTTCCACCTAAAATTCAGCTATTCTGATTCAAGGTATTCAGTATTTCTTGAGTATTTAAATTATTATTTCTGTCTATAGAATGATAGTTGAGATGCGTATCATATGATCTATACTCTGCATAGAATATCTCCAGAAATTGCTACAGAAATGTCTCCAAATTTTCCGTGAGAATTCCAACCAGCAATTATTTTCCTCCTGTTGATTTTTCCTAGAAGTTTCTCCTCCAATTTCTCGAAGACTTCATCAGGAATTCTCCGGTTTTCCTTGGGAACTTATTCCTGGAAATCTCATGGAAATTCCTTATAAAATCGCCCGGACATTTTTGAAGCAGAAATTCTTACAGTAATTCAGTTTTTCTCCTCCTTACAAGATTTCATTTTTTTAGTAAATCCTCTGGATGTTCCTTCAGAAATTCTCCCGCAAGTTTCTTCAGGCATTTGCTTGATGTTTCTTTTTGGAATTCCTTCTGAAGTTCATTCAAAAGTTTCTTCGGGAAATTCTCTGGAAGTTCTTTCAGAAATTAATTGAAAGTTCCTCCAGGAATTCTCTCGGAATTTCCTCCAGGAATTCCTTCGAAAGTTTCATCAGGAACCTCCGGGAGTTTGTACTGAAATTCCTTAGGAAGTTCTTTTAGAAAATCTCTCGGAAGTTCCTTCAGAAATGGCTACGTGAATTCCTTCAAGAAATTCTCCGGAAATCTCTTCAGAAATTCTTCCAAAAGTATCGTCTGATATCCCTCCAGAAGTTCTGTCAGAAATTCCTCCCGTATTTACGCAGAAATTGCATCAGAAAATCCATTACGAAGTTATGGAGGAACTTCCGGAGGAACTTTTTGAAGAACTACTGGATGAATTCTTGGAGAAATTCCTGGAAGAACTTCCAGTGGTATTACTGGAGGAAATGCCAGGAGAGTTGTAGGGTACACTTCCATTCTTGTAGACTCTTCCGATATGGGGGCAGCAGGGACAGCAGGAACAGCATGATGTCCAAGGGCTTGACGACCCTCCCCAGCTGTCTGCGAGTCAGGGAGAACTGCCTAGGGCGTGGTGGGATTTAGCAGTGGGCTCTGCTAAAATCCCTCCCAAAACCACAAGTGCCCGTAAGCGGACTCTATCAAAGCGACTGTGTGCGGCGTCAAAAGCACGAGCCCAGGGAGTGCCAAGTGGCATGTGGAGTGTCCCTACTTCGGTAGGGGAGGGCGTGAGCTGCTTCGGCAGGGAGTGAGGGCTCTGTTTGTGCTGAGGCAGGGGTGTCATGGGGTGTCGCCGCCGCTATTGTCACCTCGAAGCGCAGCAGAAGTCTGAGTATGGACTGCACATGCTAAGGTAAGAGTGGCGTAGCGTAGTATCGTTGATTGGTCCCTACATACCGCTATCGACACCGCGAGGCATGGCAGTGGAGTGTTAGAGTGAGTTGTGGGTGTACCTACTTCGGTAGGGTAGCGCGTGAGCTGCTTCGGCAGGAGTGAGTGATCTGGTTGTGCTGAGGCAGGAGTGTCATAGCGTTTCGCCGCCGCTATTATCACCTCGAAGCGCAGCAGAAGTCTGAGTATGGACTGCACATGCTGAGGTAGGAGTCGAGGTATCCCATCGACACCTCGAGGCATTGCAGTGGAGTGTTAGAGTGAGCACCCGAAAAAGGGTCACATGGAGCGAATGGTCTTTGGAGAAGCTGCTTCGGCGGCAGGGTAGCAGTGGGTTGTACCCACACACCTACAGTTGTGCACATGTGGTGCATGGGGAGTGTCCCTGCTTCGGCAGGGTAGCGTGTGGTCTGCTTCGGCAGTGGTGTGATCGATCTGCTCGTGCTGAGGCAGGAGTGTCGTAGCGTAATATCTGTAGGCCCAGGCAGTTACCGCTATCGACACCTCGAAGCGCAGCAGAAGTCTGAGTATGGACTGCACATGCTGAGGTAGGAGTCGAGGTACCTTCTCGACACCTCGAGGCATGGCAGTGGAGTGTTAGAGTGAGCACCCGAAAAAGGGTCACATGGAGCGAATGGTCTTTGGAGAAGCTGCTTCGGCGGCAGGGGTAGCAGTGGGTTGTACCCACACACCTACAGTTGTGCACATGTGGTGCATGGGGAGTGTCCTGCTTCGGCAGGGTAGCGTGTGGCCTGCTTCGGCAGTGGTGTGATTGATCTGCCCGTGCTGAGGCAGGAGTGTCGTAGCGTAATATCTGTAGGCCCAGGCAGTTACCGCTACTGACACCTCGAGGCATGGCAGCGGAGCGCCCGGGAGAGCATCCAAGTAAGACTCAAATGGAGTGAATGGTGTGCGAGCACCCAAGTCAGTCTCGCGTGGGACGAGTGCCTGTGTGAGCGATAATGAGCGAGTACGCTTAGTACTGCCGTCCCCCCAGAAGTAGTACTGCGAGGTAGTTCCTGGGGAAACGATGGTGGAGCCCAAGGGAGTTTAGTCGGTATTACCGGTATGGTCGAGTCCGACACTCCAGTACACTTCCGTGTGGTAGTTTGGCAACTACAATGCACGTGTACTGGGTTAGTGTGTAAATGCATTCTCCCTTGTAAAAAAAAATAAAAAAAATAAAATAGACTCTTCCGATGGGGGCAGCAGGGACAGCAGGGACAGCATGGACCATGTCCAAGGGCTTGACGACCCCTTCCCAGCTGTCTGCGAGTCAGGGAGAACTGCCTAGGGCGTGGTGGTCGTAAGCGGACTCTATCAAAGCGACTGTGTGCCGCTTCAAAAGCACAAGCCCAGGGAGTGCCAATTGGCATGTGGAGTGTCCCTACTTCGGTAGGGTAGTGCGTGAGCTGCTTCGGCAGGGAGTGAGTGATCTGTTTGTGCTGAGGCAGGAGTGTCATAGCGCGTCACCGCTATTGTCACCTCGAAGCGCAGCAGAAGTTTGAGTATGGACTGCACATGCTAAGGTAAGAGTGTCGTAGCGTAGTATCGTTGATTGGTCCCTACATACCGCTATCGACACCTCGAGGCATGGCAGTGGAGTGTTAGAGTGAGTTGGGGAGTGTCCCTACTTCGGTAGGGTAGCGCGTGAGCTGCTTCGGCAGGGAGTGAGTGATCTGGTTGTGCAGAGGCAGGAGTGTCATAGCGTTTCGCCGCCGCTATTGTCACCTCGAAGCGCAGCAGAAGTCTGAGTATGGACTGCACATGCTGAGGTAGGAGTCGAGGTATCCCATCGACACCTCGAGGCATTGCAGTGGAGTGTTAGAGTGAGCACCCGAAAAAGGGTCACATGGAGCGAATGGTCTTTGGAGAAGCTGCTTCGGCGGCAGGGTAGCAGTGGGTTGTACCCACACACCTACAGTTGTGCACATGTGGTGCATGGGGAGTGTCCCTGCTTCGGCAGGGTAGCGTGTGGTCTGCTTCGGCAGTGGTGTGATTGATCTGCTCGTGCTGAGGCAGGAGTGTCGTAGCGTAATATCTGTAGGCCCAGGCAGTTACCGCTATCGACACCTCGAAGCGCAGCAGAAGTCTGAGTATGGCTTCGGCGGCAGGGTAGCAGTGGGTTGTACCCACACACCTACAGTTGTGCACATGTGGTGCATGGGGAGTGTCCCTGCTTCGGCAGGGTAGCGTGTGGTCTGCTTCGGCAGTGGTGTGATTGATCTGCTCGTGCTGAGGCAGGAGTGTCGTAGCGTAATATCTGTAGGCCCAGGCAGTTACCGCTATTGACACCTCGAGGCATGGCAGCGGAGCGCCCGGGAGAGCATCCAAGTAAGACTCAAATGGAGTGAATGGTGTGCGAGCACCCAAGTCAGTCTCGCGTGGGACGAGTGCCTGTGTGAGCGATAATGAGCGAGTACGCTTAGTACTGCCGTCCCCCCAGAAGTAGTACTGCGAGGTAGTTCCTGGGGGAAACGATGGTGGAGCCCAAGGGAGTTTAGTCGGTATTACCGGTATGGTCGAGTCCGACACTCCAGTACACTTCCGTGTGGTAGTTTGGCAACTACAATGCACGTGTACTGGGTTAGTGTGTAAATGCATTCTCCCCTGTAAAAAAAAAAAAAAAAAAAAAAAAAAAAGACTCTTTCGATGCAATTGCTGAAGGAGCTCCAGGAAACATTCCTGAAGAAATTGCTGGAACTTCCGGAGGATTTACTGAAAATAAATTTCATAAGAAATTGTAGATATTGCTCCAGAAAGAATTCTTCAAATATAATTTTGATAGTATTTCGAAGATCCTTAGCGGAATCTCTGTACGGGTTTCAGAGAGAATTTTAAGCTTATTTCATCTCCCAACTTAATTTAGAACACAATTTCAGGGAAATCCTGAAATGATTTCTGTATAACTTCTCGAACAATTTTCGAAAGTATTTTTGTACTAAATCTAGACGGCAGCACCGGTTTAATTTAGACCTAAACCTATTTTCTTCCTGCTTGTTTATTCCATTAAATATGATTTATAAATTTAATTCATTAAAAACTTTTTATATACGATCAATATTGATTTCACTTACATCGAGATCAACACTTTATTTTTTATTTCAACGTGAACATCATGAATAGAATTTAAGAGTAAATTATGCTTTTTTGTTGTGTATATTTCCGGCATTCCGTGGGGCCCTCCTTAGCCGTGCGGTAAGACGCGCGGCTACAAAGCAAGACCATGCTGAGGGTGGCTGGGTTCGATTCCCAGTGCCCGTCTAGGC